>NC_136866.1:28579441-28614556 GCF_951799975.1 Gobius niger
GCTTTATGTTAGCTCTTTTTTAGCTGCACGTTAGCTCTCTGTTAGCTTTACCTTCGCTCTCTGTTAGCTGTACGTTAGCTCTCTGTTAGCTTTACGTTAGCTCTCCGTTAGCTTTACGTTAGCTCTCTGTTAGCTGTACGTTAGCTCTCTGTTAGCTGCACGTTAGCTCTCTGTTAGCTGCACGTTAGCTCTCTGTTAGCTTTATGTTAGCTCTTTTTTAGCTGCACGTTAGCTCTCTGTTAGCTTTACCTTCGCTCTCTGTTAGCTGTACGTTAGCTCTCTGTTAGCTTTACGTTAGCTCTCTGATAGCTTTACGTTAGCTCTCTGTTAGCTTTACCTTCGCTCTCTGTTAGCTGTACGTTAGCTCTCTGTTAGCTTTACGTTAGCTCTCCGTTAGCTTTACATTTGCGCTCTAAAACAAGCTTTTTCTGACCGCGAGGAGATCAGAGCGAGCTCAGGTAGGAACATAAACCGCTGAACTCTTTCTGCTCCTGTCTCCTCCTCTCCGGTCGCTCCTGTCTCCTCCTCTCCAGTCGCTCCTGTCTCCTCCTCTCCGGTCGCTCCTGTCTCCTCTCCGGTCGCTCCTGTCTCCTCCTCTCCAGTCGCTCCTGTCTCCTCCTCTACAGTCGCTCCTGTCTCCTCCTCTCCGGTCGCTCCTGTCTCCTCTCCAGTCGCTCCTGTCTCCTCCTCTCCAGTCGCTCCTGTCTCCTCCTCTCCAGTCGCTCCTGTCTCCTCCTCTCCGGTCGCTCCTGTCTCCTCCTCTCCAGTCGCTCCTGTCTCCTCCTCTCCGGTCGCTCCTGTCTCCTCCTCTCCGGTCGCTCCTGTCTCCTCCTCTCTAGTCGCTCCTGTCTCCTCCTCTCCAGTCGCTCCTGTCTCCTCCTCTCCGGTCGCTCCTGTCTCCTCCTCTCCAGTCGCTCCTGTCTCCTCCTCTCCAGTCGCTCCTGTCTCCTCCTCTCCAGTCGCTCCTGTCTCCTCCTCTCCAGTCGCTCCTGTCTCCTCCTCTCCAGTCGCTCCTGTCTCCTCCTCTCCGGTCGCTCCTGTCTCCTCCTCTCCAGTCGCTCCTGTCTCCTCCTCTCCAGTCGCTCCTGTCTCCTCCTCTCCAGTCGCTCCTGTCTCCTCCTCTCCAGTCGCTCCTGTCTCCTCCTCTCCGGTCGCTCCTGTCTCCTCCTCTCTAGTCGCTCCTGTCTCCTCCTCTACAGTCGCTCCTGTCTTTTCCTGTCTGTCATTTAATTTCGAAAATTTAAAGAATTTTGCCTGAATAAAAAATAGCAACGAGAATTCAATTTATTAATTATTTAAAAAAAAAAATACATTTAAGAAAATATAGAAGCAGCAGGAATGTGTGAGATGTAAAGTGAGGATCCTGTGTCTGAAAAGAAAAGTTTCCCATGGAGATGCCGGGGATTGAACCCGGGGCCTCATACATGCAAAGCATGCGCTCTACCACTGAGCTACATCCCCATCGCTACGAGAGCCGGGAAGGCGCGTCTGTTTATACTGAAGACAAACAGTTAAAGCGTGTTGGGAATAAATGGTTTTCCTTCAGATGTTTTAAAGTCATGTGTCCTCGCGGGTAAATAAGATGTTTTTATCTCTGTTGTGTTCACGTTGTGTTAGGAAAAAGTGCGGGTCATTACAATAGAGTCTAAATCTGTCCAGAATCAGTTCCTAACGCAGGGGTGTCAAACATACAGATGATTTAATCCGACCCCCGCCTTGTAGAGCAGAAATTACAGAGAATGTAAAAAAAATAATAAGAAGAATAAGAATAACCAGTATGCTGATTCTAGCCACTAGGGGGCATTACATTAAAAAAAAGGAAAAGGAAAGGGTTCCACACGTGTCCAGCAGAGGGCACTGACATAACAGCTCAGGATATGAAGAACGCATTATGTAGCCACGTGGTAAATGGCTGCCCCAGGGCGGCCGTGGCTTCAATAACAGCTTAGAGTGTGGAGTGAATGAATAAAGACTATGTAGCACTTTGAGGAACTTGTGACACAGGCTTGTAAAGTGCAATACAAGTGTGAGCCGGTGTTATATATGAAGCTACAGTCAAATCACAGCTCATTATTATTCATTTATTTGAAAAAATGTCTCTCTATTCTATTCAGCCCGGGACCCCAAGTGAGAGTGACCCCCCTGTAACGTAAAATTATTCGCCTCGTCTTTGTCCAGATTTTGTCCTTTTTGAGTCTCGTCTTACACGATACGCCCCAAAAAAAAAGCCATTTCAATTCGATCGTTTCTCTGATTTAAAGGACGGTGTCGACATGTGGCAGTAACAACAAACCATTCCAGAAAGTTATAAAATCTCCTTTTATTTGCTTGAATTTCTAAGTGGTAACAGATGATCCACAGGGGAACCGCCCCGACGCGGACGACGACACTCCCAAAACCAACCCAAACATGACCAAAGTATCTACAAAGGAAAACAATGTTACCGTTTCATGGTGGATTCTACAGAAGCGGCGGCGGCGGCGGATCGACTGTATCCGCCGCCGCCACTTTAACCTCTTACCCCCCGCCTAAACCAAATGATTTCTGTCCTCTTTGGCTATTATATAGGCCTGTGTAGCACCTCATTTGAAAGCTAAGACCCACAAGACTGATCTTTTTCCTCGCGTTGTTGCTGTGTTGTGTCACCTTTTGTATGTTTTTTTTTAATTTTATTTTTGTCAAATTTTTGTCGAGTTTTCGTAATTTTTTTGTTGAGTTTTTGTCACATTTTTGTAGAATTTTTGTTGATTTTTTGTCACATTTTTGTTGAATTTTTGTCACATTTTTGTCAATTTTTGTCAATTTTTTGTTGAATTTTTGTCTCATTTTTGTCGATTTTTTGTCACATTTTTGTCAATTTTTTGTTGAATTTTTGTCACTTTTTTGTTGAATTTTTGTCACATTTTTGTTGAATTTTTGTCACATTTTTGTTGAATTTTTGTCACATTTTTGTCGAATTTTTGTCACATTTTTGTTGAATTTTTGTCACATTTTTGTTGAATTTTCTATGAATTTTTGTCACTTTTTTGTTGAATTTTTGTCACATTTTTGTTGAGTTTTTGTCACATTTTTGTTGAATTTTTGTCACATTTTTGTCAATTTTTTGTTGAATTTTTGTCTCATTTTTGTCGATTTTTTGTCACATTTTTGTCAATTTTTGTTGAATTTTTGTCTCATTTTTGTCGATTTTTTGTCACATTTTTGTCAATTTTTTGTTGAATTTTTGTCACTTTTTGGTTGAATTTTTGTCACATTTTTGTTGAATTTTTGTCACATTTTTGTTGAATTTTTGTCACATTTTTGTCACATTTTTGTTGAATTTTTGTCACTTTTTTGTTGAATTTTTGTCACATTTTTGTTGAATTTTTGTCACATTTTTGTTGAATTTTTGTCACATTTTTGTTGAATTTTTGTCACATTTTTGTTGAATTTTCTATGAATTTTTGTCACATTTTTGTTGAATTTTCTATGAATTTTTGTCACATTTTTGTTGAATTTTTGTCACATTTTTGTCAATTTTTTGTTGAATTTTTGTCTCATTTTTGTCGATTTTTTGTCACATTTTTGTCAATTTTTGTTGAATTTTTGTCTCATTTTTGTCGATTTTTTGTCACATTTTTGTCAATTTTTTGTTGAATTTTTGTCACTTTTTGGTTGAATTTTTGTCACATTTTTGTTGAATTTTTGTCACATTTTTGTTGAATTTTTGTCACATTTTTGTCACATTTTTGTTGAATTTTTGTCACTTTTTTGTTGAATTTTTGTCACATTTTTGTTGAATTTTTGTCACATTTTTGTTGAATTTTTGTCACATTTTTGTTGAATTTTTGTCACTTTTTGGTTGAATTTTTGTCACATTTTTGTAGAATTTTTGTCACATTTTTGTTGAATTTTTGCCACATTTTTGTTGCATTTTTGTCACTTTTTTGTTGCGTTTACATCCTTGTTTTCTTCTCATTTTTGTGGCTGTTTCGGTGCTTTTTTCCCCCAAGAAGCTTTCTGATTGGGGTAAAGTCAAACTGGATGAAATGGGATCCGTTCAGGCGGGAGTCAAGAGGTTAAAACACGTATGGCATGACTAGGACACGTTAAAAAATAATACAAAATTATATGTACAATGTCAAACACTTGTTACTTTCAGTCCGTTTCATTTGAGATATTTACAATCAGAATAAACAGCGCTCTCTTTAACACACGCGTGATCTCACTGGGGTTTTAATGGTTCAAAATGTTACGTCAAATAAAAACGACGAGCTGGTGAAACATGGAGTCGGTTATTGCAAGAGTTATGAGAAAACCATTACCCTTGGAAGGACTTTAAAGTGATAGTCTGTAAGTTTGCAAAGTGAGGCGAGGGTGAAATTGGAAAGTAAACAGTCAGATTCATCCCTCTTTAACCAGAAAGCCCGTCTTAGTTTTGCAAAACGAGGAGAGCAGGAACAGGATTTTTCAAAAGTAAATGCTCAAGCTCCTCCCACCTCCCTCCTGATTGGACCGGACAGGCTGGTTCACAGGAAAACCTCGCCTCATTGGTCAACGCGGGAGGACACTCTGATTAGTTGCTGAGATCCGGGAAGGAGGGACTTTACAAAAATGGTTATATATTTATTATTACTTACTTAGGTGGTTCCTTTTGCACATTTTATAACATTTTGACTATCAGACTATCGCTTTAAAGGAACAGGCCGCACTGGGATATGTTCTTACCTGAGCTTAGACGAGTTGATGTGTTCCTGTCTGGTCTCTGGGGGTGAAGTTAGAAGTGACCCGAGACCAGACAGGTGCGAATCAACTCGTCTAAGCTCAGGTAAGAACATCTCCCAGTGTGTAAAAACTGCTCCTTTAAGATTTGAAAAGATTGAGCAGATGAATGGGATTGTTACTTCCAGAAGCAAAGCGGTGCAGGAACAGTTGAGTCTCAAATAAAACGAATGTTGCTCGGAATTCGGCGATTTGGCGACACCAAAGCGGATCGAGAGAAAGAAAAAAATATAAAGCAGAATATCAGTGTTTGAGGCGAGACGCTGCAGGTGAAAAGAGGAAACATGGAATTATGAGGAAATAAACATATTGTATGTTTTAGATCAAATCAAGGCCAATATTTTCAAGAACCAGTGTTCATTTTGACAACATATTTTATTTTAGTTTTAGTCTTAGTCTTTTGACTAAAATGTAATTTAATTTTAGTCAAGATTTGGTCCAAAAAAACTTTTCAATTTTAGTCTAGTTTTAGTCGACTACAATTGCATGTCAATTTAGTCGACTAAAATTAAGACTAATTTAGTCGACTTTGCATTTATAATATTAATTATAATCATATGTAATCGTGGTGCTCGACTTCATGGAGCTGCTTCCACATAATCAAAGCTCAGAGCTGATCCTTTGGCAGAGAATTTAAATGATCTGAGGCTCTTTCAGACGGACAACAGAAGTTTGGATGATTTTAGTCTCTCCTTTTCATTTTTATTTAGTCTTATTTTAGTCGAATAAAATATCTGGACATTTTAGTCATAGTTTTAGTCTCATGAGAAACTTTTAATTTAGTTTTAGTCAAATTTCGGTCGGCAAAAATATCACTTTGACTAAAATTAAGACTAAATATTTTAGTCGACAAAATTAACACTGTCAAAAACGAAATCTAAATAATGGACCGAGCCAAGTTTAATTTATGGGTTTATTTTGTAGATCTGTCATTCACAAAGATATTTTTAAAGGGGAGTTTTTGTTTAGTTTTTGAATATCTATAGGAGAAATGAAAACATCTGAATGCACTTGTAAAGCTCAATAAATCAGGCAGGAATTAGATATTGAAAAATCCCACTGAAGAAGCATTTGTAAGTTTAAGCCTGTAAAGAGTGGAGTCTGTCCCTAAAGCCGGCGCGTCAAACACCCGGCCCTGTAGAGCTTACATTCCAGAGTATGTAAAAACAAGTAAGTCTCCAGCCCAGTGGTTCCCCTGGGGGCCCTCAGAGGCACTACAGGGGGGCCTCAGAGGCACTACAGGGGGACCTCAGAGCCACTACAGGGGGGCCTCAGAGGCACTACAGGGGGGCCTCAGAGGCACTACAGGGGGGCCCCCAAAGCTTGTCTGCAAAACAAGTACAATGAAAAAAGTTCATTTTGAAAAGAAAAATACATTTATCGACAAATGCACCAGTTTAAACCAGTATTTAGCCGACTGTCATCGCCAGATGTTACTTTTTATGTCATTTTAGACAAAAAAAATGATTAAAATTATAAAAAACTTCCTTTAATGGCGTGAACTACTATGGTTTGGGGGCCCCCGAGAGATCAATAAGGGTCCACGATGTCCCAGACTCTGGGAATGGCTCCAGCCCATTCCTGTGCGGAGTTATGAATGAAGCCACCAGGGGGCATTACATTTAAAAAAAGGAAAGAGTTCCACACGTGTCCAGCAGAGGGCACTGACGTACTAAGAGCTCATATGAACTACACATTACAGCCCCGTGGTAAATGGACAGTCTGCCCCAGGGCGGCTGTGGCTTCAATAACAGCTTAGAGTGTGGAGTGAATGAATAAAGACTATGTAGCACTTTGAGGAACTTGTGACAGAGGCTTGTAAAGTGCAATACAAGTGTTATTAATGAAGCTACAGTGAAATCACAGCTCATTATTATTCATTTATTTAACATTTTCTCTGTTATATTCGGCCCATTATGATTTTTATAGTCATTTCCGGTCAGTTTTGTCTCTTGTTTTCATGTGTTTTTCACCTGCTGCGTCTCGACTTGTTTCAAACTGGATTTTTAGCGTCACAAACTAGACTTTAGCATTAGCTCAACAGCCGGCTAAAGCTAATATGCTCCTAACAGCTGACGCTCCACTGTGATTGGTTGAAGCTGCATGTCCCTCCCTCTGAGCGTGACTGACCAATGAGAGCAGACGATAGAGACGATGATGCCACTAAATGAATGATAGAATTGAGAGAAAACCACATTAAAAAAAATAAGAATCGACCTAAACTTTCATCTTTCTTCTGCAAAGACATTTACTCGAAGCAGCCGAGGTCACGATTCGAAGTGACGGCGGCGGCGCTGCTGAATCTCGACGCCATTTGACACGTTGCTTTGAAAGTTTTGTCACAGTTTAGGGAGACCACGTTTAGTTTTTACGTTGCACATTTAAGACCCGGGGACATGCACGTGGAATAAAAACGCATGCAGGTAACAGTCGTCCATACAAATGTGGCTCCATGTTTTTTTTTGTCTGCATCAAAAAAAGGTCCCGAAACCAAAAGGCGAGAGAAGACTTGTTTTCTCGTCTCCTCGGGCTGAACATCGAGGCTGGTTCGGGGGGAGGTGGAGCTGAGACCTGGGCTCTGGAGGGGGCGAGACGCTGCAGGTGAAAACATCTGAATTTAGAGATATCGATTCAAAACTTTTACTGAACATGACTGATATAAATATGAGGAGAAGAAAATGTATTGCAAGTTTTCCGCCATTTCATGTTTCGTATAAAAAGGAGACGTTTTATGCATTAAAGATGGCGGCGAAATCTAATGGATGAAGTTAAATGTAGATTAGTAACAAAGAGGAGATTCTGGATTGTGTTTAGTTTGTGAATAAGCTGTTTATACCGGCAGGAGCGAGTTCAATTCTGTGCTTTTTAATGCCCACATATTACATTTTAATGCCACAAAGTGCGAGAGGAAACTGGGCAACTTTTTGACAAATACTTCACCATAATTTGGGAATTATCAATGAACTTTTACATTAAAACTCAATATGCCAATAGATACAGACGGCATCTCTGGAATTGCCCATATATGGTCATGTTTGAAAACAGTTAAGGGGGAAAACAATCGAGAAAAATCTAAACTTTCTCTAATTTTTCAAAAATGCAGAATTATGAATATAGTTTTCTACAAAATAAAGATACAAAGACATGGAGAGGAGCAAAGTGGTTCAACAGCCCATAAATACACTAAAAAACAGAATGCTAACATGATGGTAGCGGCTAGCTAATGCTAGCTACAACTGCCGTTTTTTCACTTCTACTGAACAATCTGCTGTGAATAAATATCCGTATGGGCCCGATTTAGACTTGACTTTGTTTGTGATAAATAAGTTAATATTTCAAGAGAAGATGGTTAAAAAGTGTAAAACTGTGTTTCCCAGAAGATTCTATTTCCCCCCCCTGCGAAGCTACGCCCCCTTCTATGACGCTATCCCGTCTGTATCTATAGAGCTCCACAGTCCCGCCCCTTGTGGTCTTGTTGCTCCGGAAGCAAAAAATCCCCGTCTACACGACCGTCGATTTTCCAAAAACTCAAATATTAAGAGTTTAACGTCACTGCAAAAGCTAATCAGCTCTGTAGCAATTCGTGACCATAAAATGTTTCATTTCAATCCAAAAAGAAGACGACATGTTGAAGAAAAGGCAAAGGTACAAGGCTGTGACATCATTCACTTCCTGACTATAGAAACTCCGTATCCCAAGAACCATTGCAACATCGCGCCCGCTGGTCGAGGCAACCAGGTTTTCAGCAAACACGGTGAGTTTCTTTTACTTTGCAGACAAAAGTTCTATATTATTTCACTATTAAACAATCTGAATCAGGCTAATGGGAATAAAAATGATCGGTGGTTCGTTTATCGTTGGGAACATTTTTTTGACGTTTTTCTTACTCTCAGTGTTAGATCTGGATAAAACGTCAACTCTCTGCCTGCATTATGTTTGAATACATTGTTTATAATATGTTGTCTTACAATAAATAAACACGTGTGGGAATGTGAAGCTCCACCAATCAAAAGCCTCGTAGTAGATCATGGGACTCCCGAGCATCCTGGGTAATGTAGTTCTAGAACGAAGGCTCGCAGTTAAACTAGATGGATCTCAGACGTGCTTTTTTCACCTGCATCTGACTCTGCGGTCGCTTTAGAACCACAGAGCTGGATTCAGCCCGAGCTGACGGAGTTACGGAGTTAAAGACTTTATTCCAAATCAATACGGTCTCAAAGCAAGGGGGGTTTTACTTCCGGACCGGAGAAGAGGCGGGACTGTGGAGCTCTTTTCATTTAGACTTGATGCCAGTTTAATTTTGGCACAATTGCGGAAAACCTGATGTGGAAAAAAATCCCTCAGGAAAAAACCTTCAAAATATAGTTGAGTCCAAGCCTGCAGATGTTGTTAAAGAGTGGAATGAAAACAGCCCTTAAGTTTAGTCCCTTTGTCTTTAGCCGCTGCCGTCTCCCACATCTCGGTCACAGCCTTTCCTGCTACACGTGGATACCAAACCGGTCAGTATTTTTGAATGAATAAGCGTGGGAGAGACGGGTGATTTCCTGGATAAATCTCCAGCTCGCCGGCGACAAGACGTCCTAAAATAAACAGCGTAAAGGGAGAGTTTGGTCGAGGGCTGGGCAATGAATCGAATTTTAATCTAATCGTGATTTTAATAAAGATCGATATGGCGCCTGTCAGGTCAATCCCAGGGAAACACTCAAACAAACAGGAAGCACAGGACGGCACATGCGGCACCAAGAGGAGAAGAGGACCTGGGGATTTTACTGTAACTCGTCTGAAGGGGAAACACGTGAGGAGCTTCAGAGACCAGGACTCAGAGTTTACCAAAACTATCCATCGTTTTTGGACCATGTGGGTTTGTTTTGAGGAGCAGCGGTGGATTAGCTGGACTCTAACAGTGTGATCGTTTTTTTCCCAGCCCTAGTTTGGTCTGTTTTTTCCTCAAACACTAAAACTAAGATGCTAAGAGAGAAAACTAGCAAAGAAAACTGAAAAATCAATGTTTCCCCTGCAGCGTCTCGCCTGAAACCAGGAACTGAAGCTGTGTCTGGGTAAACATCTGGTTTGGTGTTGGGTGAAAGTGAAGCACTGAACCGGGACACGCCTCCACTGCTGTGACCGACGTGAGAAGCCGTTTCTGGGGGTACGTTGTGGTTTGAAAGGAGCCTGGAGGTGGAGACACGGACAGAGGCTCTTCTCGTCTTCTCGGACTGAGATGAAGCGCTCGTTCCTGGGGTTTACGATGCGGTGAAGAGGGCGTCTGGTTGGAGCAGGTGGACCAGGACTGGCGGCTGCTGCACGAGGCGAACTCCAAAGGCTGGAAAATGAATCAACGTTATGATTGTCCAGTAAAGGCTGCTTGGAAAGAGGCAAGAGCGTTACCTTTACGAGAAGTTTGAGGCTCATTTGAAGTCACTTTCCTGGAAGAGAAATCAGAATATGTTTACAGATTTATAAAAGCACGGAGAAAGGGAACACAGAACAAAATGGCTGCAGGAGGATGGAGCGATCCGGATCGGTGGCTTCATGTTATGCAACGAAAGCACAGGGAAAAATGACGACGGACAAAGACACGGAGCTGAGACGGAGGTGACGCTGAGCGAGCAGAGCGGTGACGTGACGGTGGAGGGTTCCTACATCAGTATTTCATATTCTGAAACCAGCCTGATCACTGTGCTGTGGAGGATTCAGGATGAGGTGAGATTTAAGGTTTCTATGATGAGATTTGGATGAGGAAAGAGACGTTTGAGGCGAGACGCTGCAGGTGAACCGGGGGAAAGATCATGTTTCTCCTCTGGGTCTCTCGTGTTAGTCCTGGCCTTGATCATTTTGGTTCTTGATCACGTGACATTTTTGGTCACATGATCTCTCTGTTAAAAATCTCCACATCTGTGATCCATTTTACATGCCGTGACGACGATCTGTGCGGTCGAGACGTGTAGGCTGGTCCATCTGTTAACCTCTTAACTCCCGCCTGAAACCGAGAGGATCTTTTTCCTCACGTCATACATTTTTTTTCTATCTTTTTTTGTTGGGTATTCAACTCATTTTTGTAACTTTTTTGTCATTTTGTTGTCACATTTTATCACATTTTGGTCATTTTTCTGTCACATTTTTTGTCATATTTTTGTCCATTTTTTGTGATATTTTTGCCAATTTTTCATGAATTTTTCATCACTTTTTTGTCAATGTTTTCTCACTTTTTTGTCACATTTTTGTCATTTTTCTGTCACATTTTTGTCATTTTTTCGTAAATTTTTTATCACATTTTTGTCAATTTCTTGTGATATTTTTGCCAATTTTTCATAAATTTTTCATCGCTTTTTTTTGTCACATTTTTGTCATTTTTTTATCAAATTTTTGTCATTTTTTCGTCACATTTTTGTCATTTTTTGTCAATTTCTTTTTGACATTTTTGCCACTTTTTCATCAATTTTTCGTCACTTTTTTGTCAATGTTTTCTCACTTTTTTGTCACATTTCCATCATTGTTTTCGTCTCAGATTTGTTGCCATTTTCACAGCTTTTTTGCCAGAAGCTTTTGGACTGGGGTAAAGCCAAACTGGAGAAAATGTGCTCGGTTCAGGTGGGAGTTAAGGGGTTAATAAAGGACTTTTAATTTTTGCTACATGATTCGAGTGCCTTGGACTTTATGTTGCTTTTTTGACTGCTTTTGCTACTTTGCACAAGCTTCTACAAGCCAGTCTCAGGTAATTCATTCCATGTAAAGCTCAGCCCAGTCTTTGAAGAGCTCCGGTCTACCTTTCCCACTCGCCCTCTTCTGTTTTCATCAATTAGAAACTGTTGGGAATCTGTGCTGTATAATGTTAATGAGACTGACCCATAAAAGGAATAATGTGTGCCGAAGGTCATCTTCTGTTAACCTCTTACCACCCGCCTAAACCAAATGCATTCTGTCCTCTTTGGTTATTATTTAGGCCTGTGTAACACCTCATTTGAAAGCTAAGACCCACAAAACTGATCTTTTTCCTCGCGTTGTTGCTGTGTTGTGTCACCTTTTTTATGTTTTTTTTTCTTTCTTTTTTGTTGAATTTTTGTGACATTTTTGTTGAATTTTTGTCATTTTTTGTTGAGTTTTTGTGGAATTTTTGTTTGAGTCTTTGTCACATTTTCGTTGAATTTTTGTCACATTTTTGTCATTTTTTGTTGAGTTTTTGTCACATTTTTGTTGAATTTTTGTCACATTTTTGTTGAAGTTTTGTCACATTTTTGTGGAATTTTTGTCACATTTTTGTGGAATTTTTGTCACATTTTTGTTGAATTTTTGTCACATTTTTGTGTAATTTTTGTCGCATTTTTGTTGAATTTTTGTTGAATTTTTATCACATTCTTGTTTTCATTTTTTGTGGCTGTTTTGGTGCTTTTTGCCCAAGAACCTTTTTGATTAGGGTAAAGCCAAACTGGAGAAAATGGGATCCGTTCAGTTGGGAGTTCAGAGGTTAAACGTGTCTCGACATGTGTCCAGATTGTGATGTCTTTATTTTTTTTACTAAATATGGTTGGCAAAGCTAACACAGCCCAACTGCAACCAATGAATAAACAAACTGTAAACATGAGTAATGTAATGATATGTACTTTGGAATAGTATAAAATGTCATGTCATGCCAGAACAAGGGCATTTTTCTGGTGAGTTAGTGTCATTAGACTCTCATTTCGGGACATAGATGATTCTGAGTTAGTCCCAGAGTTTGGACTAAGTAGATTTAGTTCTTTCGTCATTTTCCGTGTAATGATTTGATAAGGTTTTTAATAAAGGCCACTTTCTGCTGACATGTCTCTGTCTTTATTCTGTTTCTGTCAGACTGATTGTGATGTTTATTGTAAACTTTTAGCATGGGGTCCCTGGGAGACGCTCGAATGCCTAGTGAACGTGTTGACCTTTCATTGCCCCCCCGGTAAGCCTCGACCATAGACTGTATAAAACAACTCCTCCTCACTCCTCCCCATAATGACCACGCTCGAGGGGGAAGTCATGGCAGGTTTACAGGCTCCTCCTCCCCAGCTCTGACGAAGCCTGTTCCTAAAAAGGGCATAAGGGCAGGATCTTCACTGTAGACTCCGCCCTTGCGTGACGTGTAGTTCGGTCATAGCCGCGCAGCTCCAATGCTAACAGTCCGGCCCTCATTAGTGCAAGATTTCTACATTTCTGCACGCTGTACAGATTGTCATTAAAGGTTTTTAGAGCCGCTATGAGGAAAATATGGACAAAACAGCGGCTAAATGCTAAATGCTAATATCAGCAAAATCCCCGTTTAGAACAGCCGTATGATGTTGTGAAATATTAAATCCTATGACCTGTGTGTCAATATTGAGGGCTGTCCACAAGTGGCGCCGACCCTCCTATCAATTTTGCAAATAAAAAAAATAAAACGTTTTAAGTTAAGCAAAATCATGACTGTCTTCTCTACAGGTGTTTTTTACACTGAGGGAGGGGGGTCGGAGGTGAAGGAGGTGTCATTTTGTCTGCCTGGTTCACCTTGTGCTGTAACAGCATCATACTGTAAATGTGTAGTTTTGTGCTCGGGGCGGCAGGAACAGCGCCCACGCGATCTAACCAATGGCGCTCTACTGTGGTATAAAAACATCACCAAATATCATTAATTCAACCAATCAGAGACGCGCAATAATAAATCTCCGATGGGCGCTTGGCCTCAGCGTTTTGTTTCCTGAGAGGAGGTGAAAGGATTTAGTCAAACTAATGGACTTGGGACAACTTTCTTCCGTCAGAAGTCACGTCTAAACGGACTTTCCTGGAGGTAGCATGACGATGCTAACTAGCTCGTCTGCTTTAGCTGCTGCTTGTTTATCTCACACTTTGGGACAACACTCTCTGACTTGGACAGTTCTGTCCCAGGACGTGGACATTTGATGGAGAGAAGATTCAGGACCGTGAGGAGGAGCTACGACAGGAGAGGAGAACGTCATTCATTCACTGAGGGAAACAGAGGTGGAGCTCCAGGTGCTACAGGAGGAGCTCCAGGTGCTACAGGAGGAGGAGCTCCAGGTAATACAGGAGGAGCTCCAGGTGCTACAGGAGGAGCTCCTGGTGCTACAGGAGGAGGAGCTCCAGGTGCTACAGGAGGAGGAGGACTCTCGTCTGTACGTGAGCTGCACATTATTTCTGAGCGGATCATTTGTCTGACGGTTTATACGGGTTTAAACCTGTGGCTCTGAGGCTCATAATGAAACCACAGCAGATCTGGATCTAATACTGTACATGAAATCAAAGAGGAAACACCTCCTGCCTTTGTTCTGGTTCTGTTGGTACAAACCACAAATCAGTGGTGCACAAAAACATTTATAGTGACTATTGTTACACTTTTATTTCATTTAGTCAGAAAAAAAGATTCTCCATAAGCATAAATGCTTCTTTATTTTTTAGTTGAATAAAACTAAATAAGTTTCAAATATATTCTACATAAAATAATAATACTACATGCCCCAAAGATAACTTTCTTTTTTAAATTATATATTAAGTTATATAATTGAAGGTAGGTAGAGGCAACAGCCCCCCCTGGTTTTCACATCACCAGCCGCTGCTATACGGAGGTACTTGCAGCAGCAATGTCGACCCCTCTCTTGCATTAGATTCTCCGGGCTGGAGCTGGTGTGGCTCTCAGGGCTTTTCCACCAAGCTGCTGGTTCAGAGCTGGTTCTGGCTGACTTGGGTTTCCACACCAGGGCTAAGTGTGGCTCCTCAGCACGTGTGGACCTGGCCTGGTCAGGACCTGAGTCAGAGCAGGTGTGACGCTCGGTATGGCCTTTGCTGTAGATTACTGATATAAAAATGTATTGCAAGTTTTCTGTCATTTTATGAAGAAAAAATGCCTATATTTTCCGAGACGAAATCTAAATAATAGATAGAACCAGGTTTAGCTCGTTTTTTTTGCTCGTTAAACCCACGTAAATTAGCGCCCCCCCCGTGCCCTTTATTGTGTCAGGCCCAGTTCCCTTCAGATTCCTCCCCCCCCCTCGTCACTTCCTCCTGCTCTGCTCCCGCTGCTCCTCAAGCTGTTCACCATTTTCATTCACCAAACTTAGGCCTTTATTCACTCTGACAATAAAACGATGTCATTAAGGGAGAAAACGGACTAAAAACCTCAGCATTGCCCCTATGATAAAAGTATGTTTTCACCTGCAGCGTCTCGGCTTAAATCTCCAATAGAGGGAATTGAAAAGCTCGATCAGGGTCAGTTTTTACTTTAACCCCTTAACTCACACCTGAACCGAGCACATTTTCTGCAGTTTGGCTTTACCCCAATCCAAAAGCTTCTGGAAAAAAGGTGTGAAAATAGCAACAAAACTGAGCCGAAAACAATGATGGAAATGTGACAAAAAAGTGACGAAACATTGACAAAAAAGTGACGAAAAATTGATGAAAAAGTGGCAAAAATGTCACAAAAATGTCAAAAAGAAATTGACAAAAAATGACAAAAATGTGATAAAAAATTGACAAAAAAAGTGACAAAAAATGACAAATAAATGACAAAAAATTGATAAAAAATGGATGGAAAAAATGACAAAAATGTGACAAAAAATGACAAAAAAAATGACAAAAATGTGATAAAATGTGACAAAAAATGTGAAAAATGTGATAAAAAATTGATGAAAAAATGACAAAAATGTGACAAAAATGTGACAAAAATATGACAAAAAAGGATGAAAAATGGATGAAAAAATGACAAAAAATGACAAAAATGTGACAAAAAACGACAAAAATTTGATAAAAAATGACGAAAAAAGTGACAAAAATCGGACAAAAAAAATGATAAAAAATTGACCAAAAAATGACAAAAATGTGACCAAAAAATGACAAAAAAAAAGACAAAAATGTGATAAAAACTTTACAAAACAATTACAAAAATGACAACAAAAAATGACAAAAATGTGATAAAATGTGACAAAAAAATGTGAAAAATTTGATAAAAAATTGATGAAAAAATGACAAAAATGTGACAAAAAAATGACAAAATAATTAAAAAAAATTGACAAAAAAATGATGAAAAAAATAATCTGATGACGTGAGGAAAAAGATCCTCTCGGTTCAGGCGGGAGTTAAGAGGTGAATTAAAAGCTACTGAGAATGATTTGAATATCTGTGTAGGAACCCGGACGACAGGACAGCGCCCCCACGTGGAGCAGGACAGGAGTGACGGGACCGGGCGGTGCTTACGAGTCACTGTTTGTTCGTCTCCGGCGTGTCTGTGGAGGGGGTCGGTCCTGGAGCAGGGGGGGAGGTGGGGGAGGTGCAGGGCCGCGCCTCTCCGGCAGGGGGCGTCGTTTCGCTGTGGGGGTCGGGGAGAGGGACGGGCTGCTCCGATACCGGGCTCTGAGGACTGCCCGCTTTAGACGCCGGCTGGATTATTATTATCGTGGGTCCTGTTTGGAGCAAGAGTTCACACACCAAACCTTTTCATCATTTACAGCGACAGAAGAAAGAGAACAACAAAGTGACTGAGGGACGATCACGGTTTTCCTTCACCCAGTTTGGAGCTACACCTTTACTGGGAGAGGCTAAATGCTGTCTCAGAAACACGGTGGCCTGTTCCTGTGAGTCTGCTGACGATCTGCTGTGTCAAAACCTTCATTGGGACGGGTTTGTGAACTCACCTCCGTCCTGGTCCGCCTTGATCTGCGCCTCCAGGTCCTCGGGGTCCACGTACTGGTAACTCTCCTCGTCCTCCGGGGGTTTGCACTTCCCGCAGCAGAAACAGCAGCAGCAGCAACAGCAGCAGCAGGAGAAGAGAGTGCAGCAGACCACCAGGCTCTGAGGAGAGAGAGAGACAGGTCATTATAACAAGGCCTGGACGACTGAGAGCAGGAGGAGAGAGAGCAGCAGACCACCAGGCTCTCAGAGAGAGAGAGACAGGTCATTATAGCAAGGCCTGGACGACTGAGAGCAGGAGGAGAGAGTGCAGCAGACCACCAGGCTCTGAGGAGAGAGAGACAGGTCATTATAACAAGGCCTGGACGACTGAGAGCAGGAGGAGAGAGAGCAGCAGACCACCAGGCTCTGAGAGAGAGAGAGAGACAGGTCATTATAACAAGGCCTGGACGACTGAGAGCAGGAGGAGAGAGAGCAGCAGACCACCAGGCTCTGAGGAGAGAGAGAGACAGGTCATTATAACAAGGCCTGGACGACTGAGAGCAGGAGGAGAGAGTGCAGCAGACCACCAGGCTCTGAGGAGAGAGAGAGACAGGTCATTATAACAAGGCCTGGACGACTGAGAGCAGGAGGAGAGAGAGCAGCAGACCACCAGGCTCTGAGAGAGAGAGACAGGTCATTATCACAAGGCCTGGACGACTGAGAGCAGGAGGAGAGAGTGCAGCAGACCACCAGGCTCTGAGGAGAGAGAGAGACAGGTCATTATAACAAGGCCTGGACGACTGAGAGCAGGAGGAGAGAGAGCAGCAGACCACCAGGCTCTGAGGAGAGAGAGCAGCAGACCACCAGGCTCTGAGGAGAGAGAGAGACAGGTCATTATAACAAGGCCTGGACGACTGAGAGCAGGAGGAGAGAGAGCAGCAGACCACCAGGCTCTGAGGAGAGAGTGCAGCAGACCACCAGGCTCTGAGGAGAGAGAGAGACAGGTCATTATAACAAGGCCTGGACGACTGAGAGCAGGAGGAGAGAGAGCAGCAGACCACCAGGCTCTGAGGAGAGAGAGCAGCAGACCACCAGGCTCTGAGGAGAGAGTGCAGCAGACCACCAGGCTCTGAGAGAGAGAGAGAAACAGGTCATTATAACAAGGCCTGGACGACTGAGAGCAGGAGGAGAGAGAGCAGCAGACCACCAGGCTCTGAGAGAGAGAGACAGGTCATTATAACAAGGCCTGGACGACTGAGAGCAGGAGGAGAGAGAGCAGCAGACCACCAGGCTCTGAGGAGAGAGAGCAGCACGTCTTTTTCACTTTTCCCCATTTTTCAAAATCTTTTTCCCAATTATTTCAGTTTTTTTCTAAATTGTTCCCTATTTTTTTCCCCTCACTTTCTCTCAATTCTTCTCCATTTTGTTTCTAACTTTTCCCCCTAGTTTTTCTACATTTTTTCAGTTTCTTTCAAAATTTTCCCTTCACTTTTCACTTATTTTTTCAAATCCCCCTCCCCCACTTTTTTCCCTCAGTTTTCCCAATGTCTTCAGTTTCTTTCTAAATTTCCCCCCCATTTTGTTTCTAATTTTTCCCCCTAGTTTTTCAAAAAATTTTCTTCAGTTTTTTACTAAATTTTCCCTTCACTTTTCGCTTATTTTTTTAATTTTTTATTTTTTTTCATATCCCCCTCCCCCCACTTTTTTCCCTCACTTTTCGCCCAATGTTTTCGGTTTCTTTCTAAATTTCCCCCCCATTTTGTTTCTAATTTTTTCCAAACATTTTTCTTACCTTTTCCCAATTTTTACCCATTTTGTTTCTAATTTTCCCCCCTAGTTTTTCCACATTTTTTCAGTGTCTTTCTAAATTTTCCCTTCACTTTTCATTTATTTTTTCTATTTTTTCAAATCCCCCCTCCCCCACTTTTTTCCCTCACTTTTCCCAATGTCTTCAGTTTCTTTCTAAATTTCCCCCCCATTTTGTTTCTAATTTTTCCCTATTTTTTCCCTCACTTTCTCTCAATTCTTCCCCATTTTGTTTCTAATTTCCCCCCCTAGTTTTTCAAAAAAAAACAACAGTTTTTTACTAAATTTTCCCTTCACTTTTCGCTTATTTTTTATTTTTATTTTTTTTCATATCCCCCCTCCCCCCACTTTTTTCCAATGTTTTCAGTTTCTTTCTAAATTTCCCCCCCATTTTGTTTCTAATTTTTCCCCCAATTTTTTTTTATCACCTTTTCCCCTATTTTTCCCCCAATAATCTTCCCCTATTTTGCCCCATTTTTTTCAGTTTCTTTCTAAATTTTACCCTGACATTTTGCATTTTTTTCTACATTTCCCTCCCAATTTTTACCCTCACTTTCCCGCCATTTTTTTGTTCACTTTTTCCCTATTTCTTCTCTATGTTCCCGCTCATTTCTCCCACTTTCCCCCCACATGCTTTGACATTAGCGATAAACTCGATATTGTACATTTGCACATCTTCCTAGCAGCCATTTGGACGTTATCTGGTGGACGCCATCTTGCTTCCTCCCGCCACAGCCTGATGCTGCTCCGGGTCCTCACCTTGAACCACCACTTGCTCATGAGGAAGTAATACTTGACGCTCTCCTCGCCGAACTGCTCGGACACGTAGAGCCCCATGGAGCCGTACTCGTCGTAGACCCGCCGCTTGTTCTCGTCGTTCAGGATGGAGTTGGCGTTGTTGATCTCCTTGAACTTCTCCGCGGCCTCGGGGTTCTCCGGGTTCTTGTCCGGGTGGTACTTCAGGGCCAGTTTCCTGAGGAGAGACAGAGGTTTTAGCCCGGTCCCGGTCTCGGTCCTGGTTCCGGTCCTGGTTTTGCACCTGTAGGCCTTCTTGATGTCCTCCGGGGTGGCGCCCTTCTCCAGGCCTAGCACCCGGTACACGCTCTCCCCCGCCGTGGACATCTTCCTCTGGGGACGCGCCTGGCTCGGGTCCGCCATGGCTCACCTCTGAGGAAACACAACACAGACGCCCATATATGGTCATGTTTGAAAACAGTTCAGGGGGAAAACAATTTGGAGAAAAATCTAAACTTTCTCTAATTATTCAAAAACTACTTTAACCTCTTAACTCCCGCCTGAACCGAGAGCATTTTCTCCAGGTCAGCTTTACCCAAATCCTGTATGCCAGTGTAACGCCTCATTTGAAAGCTAAGATCTACAAAACTCATATAAATGGATCTTTTTCGTCACGTCATCAGATTTTTTTCCCATCATTTTTTTGGTGGGTGGGTTTTTCAACTATTTTTTGTAATTTTTTTGTCACATGTTCATCATTTTTTCGTCAATTTTTTGTCATTTTTTTTGGGTCATTTTTTGTGACATTTTTGCCACTTTTTCATAATTTTGTCGTTAATTTTTTGTAAATTGTCGTCATTTTTTGTCAATTTTTTGTCAATTTTTTGTCACTTTTTCATCATTTTTTTTGTCATTTTTTTGTCACTTTTTTTGTAATTTTTCATATTTTTTTCCAGTTTTTTGTCACTTTTTTATCATTTTTTCGGCATTTTTTTGTCATTTTTTGTCATTTATTTTGTACATTTTTTGTCTAAGTTTTCTCACTTTTTTGTCACATCTTCATCATTGTTTTCGTCTTAGTTCTGTCGCTATTTTCACACCTTTTTCCAGAAGCTTTTGGATTGGGGTAAAGCCAAACAGGAGAAAATGTGCTCGTTCAGGCGGGAGTTAAGGGTTTAACAAACGCTGAATTATGAATATAGTTTCTACTAAATAAAGACATGGGGAGGAGCAAAGTGGTTCCACAGCCCATAAATACATACAGTAAATAACGGAGAATGCTAACATGATGCTACATGTTAGCATCGGGCTAATGCTAACAGTTAGCTAGCGTTAGCTACAACTGCCGTTTTTTCGCTTCTACTGAACAATCTGCTGTGAGAAAATATCCATAAGGGCCGATTTACACTTGACTATTTATGTGATAAATAAGTTCATATTCCACCAGAAAATGGCTAAAAAGGGAAAATTGTGTCTTTTTTCCCCCTCGGCGAAGCCACGCCCCCTTCTATGACGAGATGCCGTCTGTATCTATTCCAAGTTAAACTAAAATTATAAATATTTCATGTACAAACAATGAAAACTACCACTTCTGATGAATGATAAATTAAATGTAATTGACTCATAACTTCATAACAACGCCGCCCAAGAAGTGACTTCCTGTTTTGCTCCAGCTCACCAAAATAAAAGCACCGTCTTATTCACAGGCTGAGCAGTTTATTAGTTCCCCTTTCTTTCTGCCTGACTATTAACAGACAACACACTTAAAATGAGTGTATTTAATTATATTCTAGTAATGTTTAAAGTACCTGCTGAACTAATCAATGAGACGAGCTGTGCTTTTATTTTGGTGAGCTGGAACGAAACAGGAAGTCACTTCTTGGGTGGCGTTGTTATGAGTTGTTATAAGTTATGCATGTCTTATTTTAGTCGACGAAAAATATCTGGACGTTTTAGTCACGGCTTTAGTCTCATGAAAACCTTTTCATTTAGTTTTAGTCCAATTTTAGTCACAAAAACGTCACTTTGATTCAAATTAAGACTAAATATTTTAGTCGACAAAATTAACACTTTTTTGTGTTGTTTTCTTATTTTTTTTGTCTTGTTTTCTTAGGTTTTTTTGGTCTTTTTTCGTAGGATTTTTTGTCTTGTTTTTTGTAGTTTTTTTGTCTTGTTTTCGTAGTTTTTTGGGGTCTTTTTTCGTAGTTTTTTTTAAATCTTGTTTTCGTGTTTTTTTTGGTCTTTTTTCCGTAGGATTTTTTGCCTTGTTTTAGTAGTTTTTTTGTCTTGTTTTCTGAGGTTTTATTGTAGTTTCTTGCCACTTTCTTCACTGTTTTTTCCTTCCTTTTTTGCCACTTTTTGTCGTGTTTTCGTCACATTTTCCTCATGTTTTTTATTGTGTCATTGTTGCTTTTCCGGCACATTTTGTTGCTCTTTTCTTACTTTTTCATCATTTTTTAATCATCTTTGTTTTTGTCACTAGAGACACTTAGACTTAGACACTTTTTTCCAGAAGCTTTTAGATTTGGGTAAAGCCAAGCAGGAGAAAATGTGCTCGTTCAGGTGGGGGTTAAGAGGTTAAGATAAAAACCTTATTTAGTCTCTATATTGAGCAGTGATATTTTGCAGGTTTTTTTGGGGGATATTTTGTTGTAAAGGATATTGTCGTCGTCCCCCCCTCCTCCCCACCCTCCCCCCCCCCCCTCCTCCCCACCCTCCTCCCCCTCCTCCCCCTCGTGGCTCGATAAAGTCCCCGTGACACTCGTCGTATCAACACAGACTCGTGTGGTCAGCAGCACCGGTCACATCAATCACGGCTCGACGCTTCTGTCGCCGCCGCAGCAAATGTGTCGACTCAGACCCGCGTCGCTCCAGGCACGTGGGATTAGCCTCAGAGATGAAGGAGGTTAGCATTGTTAGCATTGTTAGCGCCGTTAGCAGATTACCATTGTGCTGAGTTCATCCATTACAGCGGAGTGGTCAGGAGCCACACCCCCTTTATAAAAAAGCATTTCAGAAATACTGAGGTGAAAACTGGTCTCAAGTGTGTTCACCTGTTGTATATGTTTTATGTTGCACCTGTTGTATATGTTTTATGTTGCACCTGTTGTATATGTTTTATGTTGCACCTGTTGTATATGTATATGTATATGAGACCTGACATTTTTTGTTTTGAAATCTGCTGATTTTTCTCTTTCCAACGAGCTCCCTCTGATGAACCGACTAAACATAAATGCCTGTAATAAATCAGCCCGATGCCGCTCATACAGCGCCCCCTGCTGGCACAGTTCAACACTGACACATTCAGAAGCTTCATACACAGGATTAAAGACCAGACATTTAAATGACACGACATCGGCCTCAGAAAAACCCACATCGGTCGACCTCTAAGGGATCGTCCGGCTTTATATTAAAGGGTGCTCATTAAGTATTAACATTAATAAGTGTTAACATTAATAAGCATTAATGTTAACATACTAATAGGCCATAAATTATGCTTAATCATAGCCAACCCTAAACCTTACCCTAAACGATTACTAATGCTTATTAATACTTAATGAAAACACTTAACCACTTAACATAGAATCATCTATTTTCTAGCAGATCACTCCGCCGCCGCGTAGCTTATACAACCACGAAGCTGATGCTTAAATATAAGTTACTTTAAACGCAAAATATTTATGATTCTATGGACACAGACATGTATATGGTTAGTCTGGTGTTATAAGTGATTTGCCTCAGGTGCTCTGTGGAGCGGGTCACACTGTTTTTAATGCAGGCTAGCTGATACCATAGACATGCACTAGCCTTGCTTTAGCCTAGCGCCACGAAACTCTTCAAATATAAGAACTGCATGAATTACAAAAAAAAATATCTCCAGAAATCAGCAACACTCTGGATAACGAGGAAAGGAGGCCCTATGTCAGAAATCCTGAAATAAACGTGTCTAATGCGTTCCAATGGGGGACTAGCGGCTATATGGAGGTACTACAGCAATGGCAGTTGTTGCGGTTGTTGTTTTGCATTGATGAACACAGTATAGTCCAAAATGTTACACAGTGTGCCTTTAAATACTTGTGTCTCACTCAATATGACACTTAAGAGGAATATTTAATGAAGAGGAATATTTAATGAAGAGGAATATTTAATGAAGAGGAATATTTAATAATTGCCCAATCTCCATAATATCTGCAGTTTCAGTGATTTCTTAACCTCTTAACTCCCGCCTGAACCGAGAGGATCTTTTCCTCACGTCATCAGATTTTTTTTCCATCAATTTTTTTTTTGGCAACTTCTGTCATCTTTTTGTCATTTTTTGTCACATTTTTGCCATTTTTTCGTCATTTTTTTAATCAATTTTTTGTCATTTTTTTGTCACTTTTGTAAAAAAATGTGTCAATTTTTTAATCAAATTTCTGTCATATTTTTGTAATTTTTTCATCAATTTTTTGTCATTTTTTTTGTTCATTTTTTGTCCATTTTTTATCACATTTTTGTCATTTTTTCGTCCATTTTTTATCAATTTTTTGTCATATTTTTGTAATTTTTTGTCAATTTATTATCACATTTTTGTCATTTTTTCGTTATTTTTTTAATCCATTTTTTGTCATTTTTTTGGTTCATTTTTTGTCCATTTTTTATCATATTTTTGTCATTTTCTTGGCACTTTTTTGTCCATTTTTTAATCAAATTTCAGTCACATTTTTGTCATTTTTTCGTCAATTTTTCGTCACTTTTTTGTCACATTTCCATCATTGTTTTCGTCTCAGTTTTGTTGCTTTTCTCACAGCTTTTTTCCAGAAGCTTTTGGACTGGGGTAAAGCCAAACTGAAGAAAATGTGCTCGGTTCAGGTTGGAGTTAAGGGGTTAAACCACAGGCAAATATCGTGATAATATCGTTAATTGAATTATTTTGACCAGAATAATCATGACCTCACATGTCTGTCCTGGCCTCAGATTCTCACTTTAAAACCTTATACGTCTAAAACCTCTTCTCTCAGATGCTTTTGCTCCTGAATGTGTTTAAAATCAATCTCATTTACGTGTCCGAGTATTTCTCAACAATAACACGAGTCTATTTAAAGTCGTCCGAGTTCTCACGTGATCCGAGTTTGACAAAAGAACAATGGGCGTCTGTGTGTGCGGCGCAGACACAGATTATTTAGAGCTCGCGGGTAATTTTAGATCTGAAGAAGAAAATGAGTGAACGAGGACGATAAATAATAAGAAGAAGAAGGAAAGAAATCATTAAAAAGCAAATCATTTCTGCTTCTGGTTAAATTGTAAACTAGAGGTGGGAAATAAATCGTCTATAAGGTATTATCAAAACATCTGGACTTTATCTGCTATGTCAAGAAATGGGGGGAAATATGGGGAAGATAATGAAAAACAAAAAATTGAAAAATGTGAAAAAACTCAGGGGGGAAATAGAGGGGATAAGGGGAAAAAAATTAGGAAAATATGAGGAAAAAACTGGAAAAGTTTGAAAAAAATTGAGAAATAAATTGGGAGAAAATAATAAAAAATAATGAACTAAAAAAGATGGATCAATGTGGAAAGTGTGTTTTTAACAATGTATTCCATAAAAGACTATTTCTGTTAAAGCAGTACTAAGTAACTCTTCCCCCTAGAGGCCATAAGCGCAACTGCAGGTGTCGTAGCAAGTTACGATTTTTTAACTTATTAATCGTCCATGAGAGTAAATACTACGCTGACAGGAAAGGCGAAGGGAGAGAGGGTTACTGTTCATCCAATTATACAATGGAAATATTTTTTTTCACTCAAACTTGGCTGTAAATACTGTTTAAAGTGACGTTAACCCGCAGTTAGCTTTGCCCGTTAGCTTCTTCTTCGTGATTCCATTAGTGTGTATTGGTAACTCCGGTCCGGTGGCAGTCAAGTTGCAAACATGGTTTTCTGTCCAGAGACACCAGGGGGAGATGAAAGACCCCCCAATCATCCCATAAACACTTGTATTACCCCCACAGGCACTACGGGAAGGATTTATTAAGGTAAACACGTTACTTAGTGCTGCTTTAATCGTCCGTGAGAGTAAATCCTACGCTGACAGAAAAGACAAAGGGACAGAGGGATATTGTTCCTCCAGTTACACAATGGAGATCATTTTTTTCACTCAAACTTGGCTGTAAATACTGTTTAAGTGGCGCTAGCCCACAGTTAGCTTTGCCCGTTAGCCTGTTAGCTTCTTCTTCGTGATTCCATTCGTGTGTATTGGTGACTCTGACCTGGAGCAGGAAAGTTGCAAACATGGTTTTCTGGCCAGAGACACCAGGGGGAGATGAAAGACCCTCCAATCATCCCATTAACACTTGTATTACCCCCACAGGGACTACGGGAAGGAATATCAAGGTAAACACGTAACTTAGTATCGCTCAGTCCGGTACCTGCTTTGGATACCTTTATTTTTTATACCAGTAGCACCTAAACTTCTTTAAACGGGACCCAGTCCTTTATATTAACTTTATTGTTTTGTTTTTTTGTGGGGAGTCCTTGCCTCAAGTGGAGGAGTTCAAGTATCTCGAGGTCTTGTTCTCAGTGAGGGACGGATGGAGCGTGAGATGGACAGACGGATCGGCGTCGGCAGTGATGCGGTCGCTGTATCGGTCTGTCGTGGTGAAGAGGGAGCTGAGTCCATCTACGTTCCCGCCCTCACTTCTGGTCGAGAGGACGAGATCACGGGTACAAGCGGCTGAAATGAGTTTCCTTCACAGGGTGTCTGGGGGTGAGGAGCTCAGTTACCCGGGAGGAGCTCGGAGTAGAGTCACTGCTCCTTCAGGTCTGCGTGGAGAGGGAGGTCTCCAGAATGCAGCCTCTGCGACCCGGCCACAGATAAAGCTCAAGAAAACGTTTGTGTTTCTATTCAATTTCGCATTTCGTGAAATAAATTTGATAAACCCATAAGATAAACATCAAAGTAATTCATTAAAAGCACAACATGAAATTGAGTTTGGCTGTAAAGGCACCGTGAGCATGAATGAGGAGGACCGGACTCTGGTCTGGTCTCTCTGACTCAGGCCCAGACTCGCCTCCCCTGATTATTATTAACATGTGTTTTCTTAACCTCTTACCACCCGCCAAAACCAAATCCATTCTCTCCTCTTTGCCATTGTCGTCACTTTTTATTTCCCTTATGTGTTTTTGTCACTTTATTATTACTTTTTTGCTGCTCTTTTGTCACTTTTTTTCTGGATTTTTGTCATTTTTTTTGCTGTTTTTTTGTCATTTTTTGCTGGATTTTTGTCATTTTTTTGCTGTTTTTTTTGTCATTTTTTGCTGGATTTTTGTCTTTTTTTGCTGTTTTTTGGGTCATTTTTTGCTGATTTTTTGTCTTTTTTTTGCTGTTTTTTTGTCATTTTTTTGCTGTTTTTTAGTCTTTTTTTGCTGTTTTTTCTGCTGGATTTTTGTCTTTTTTTGCTGTTTTTTTGTCATATTTTTGCTGTTTTTTTGTCATTTTTTTGCTGTTTTTTTTGTCATTTTTTTGCTGTTTGTTTCTGCTGGATTTTTGCCTTTTTTTGCTTTTTTTTGGGTCATTTTTTGCTGATTTTTTGTCATTTTTTTGCTGTTTTTTTGTCATTTTTTTCTGTTTTTTTTGTGTCTTTTTTCTGCTGATTTTTTGTCTTTTTTTGCTGTTTTTTTATTTTTTTTGGTGTTTTTTTGTCCTTTTTTTCTGTTTTTTTTTTTTTTTTCTGCTGTTTTTTTGTCTTTTTTTGCTGTTTTTTTTGTCTTTTTTTTGCTGTTTTTTTTGTCTTTTTTTGCTGTTTTTTTTTTTTTTCTTCTGTTTTTGTCATTTTTTTTGCTGTTTTTTTGTGTTTTTTTCTGCTGGATTTTTGTGTTTTTTGCTGTTTTTTTTGGTCAGTTTTTGCTGTATTTTTGTCTTTTATTGCTGTTTTTTAATGGGGTTTTTTTGCTGTTTTTTGTCATTTTTTTGCTGTATTTTTGTCTTTTTTTTTTTTTGCTGTTTATTTGTCCTTTTTTGCTGGATTTTGTTGCGTTTACATCCTCATTTTCATCTCGTTTTTTGCCTCTGTTTTTGGAGAACAGGAGAAGACATGTTCAGGTGGGAGTTAAGAGGTTCAGACCCGCATTCTCATGTTTTGGTGCAGAGTTTGCTCCCCTGAAGGAGACACTTCTCAGAAACATGTTCCTGATAAACTGCTCCTCACTGCTGCTCCCACATCCTTTCTCAGGTTCTTTCTAGTAGCGGAGCTTTCCAGGTCTAAAGTTCACGCAGGGCTTTTCATAACGAGGTACTTAGTCCTCCGCTGTATCGCCCGGCCATGTCACACGCGCCTAAGCCTGTTTTATGAAAACATTTGTAGATGATTACGTCCAAATCTGCTTTAAAAACACGCATAATCCGGCGGTAGAATTTGTTTGTGTTTTTTTTGGAAGGCGTTATTAGAAAGAACGTGTCGGGGGAAAGCTGCGTGTCCGTCTGCGCTTGTCCTTGCTTTTAATCCCTGGATAATCCGAACACATGGACAATTACTTTCTGCCTTTACGCACAGTCAATGAAAACGCACCATGCAGCACTTGTTACAGCAAAATGTTGTATTTATGAACGGCAATGCACGATGGAACATCCCCTGCAGCCGGCCAAATGTCTTTTCACAAAATGTGCAGGAGAATCCCGCCTCTGTCACAGTGGGATCACACTTAGATGATTGTTTTAATGAATATGGTAATGAATAGCATGTTGCTTCTCTTCATCTTTGTTCAAATACCACGCTATATCAAGCTAACGGTGCAAAAGAGCTGATGGGAGTCTGTGCAGGAGTGATTCAAACCGGTTCAGTTATGTCATTTCTGAAAGTTTCTACAAACGTAACAAAAAATACTTGAGCCACGTACGTTCATTTACGTTTTACACATTTAACAACGTCTGAACATGAACTCGGCTTGAATAGAGTGTTGAAATAATCAATAGAAATCGCAAAATCTGTAAATTGTAAAGTGAAAAAAACGCGCTCTTCGCAGCCGCGTCTATGGGTCTACTTCGCTTAAAACGGCGGGTTTCTGAACGGAGTCCGGCGGAAGGATATGTGACAGGTCTCACAATAAGCTAGCCGCGCAGAGATACGTTTTAAAGGTGAAATCTCTTACCCTGTGTAAACTGAGTCTTGTGGGTATCGCTGTAGTGTCGGCTGGATCATAGAGGCATGTGATTTATGGTCTAATTTCCAGTTAAACGCGTAATAAAGGCACCGTTAGCTCCAGAGATGAACTGTTGGCCCGCTGTCTGCCCGCGCATGCGCAGTGAGGGGCGCTCCTTCAGGAAACTGCGGCTCGAGGCGTTCGCTAAAGAAGTCTTTAAAAACCGCGAAATTACTTAAAACTCACGCGTTAGACAAGAACGTGTGTTTTATATTTACACCATGTTGAATATTAAACTGAAAATACTTAAAGAACCGTCACAGGCCGCGCACGCGGGAGGCGCATTTAAAAACGTGGTAGTTTGACGTGTTACGTATGGGGATGTAGCTCAGTGGTAGAGCGCATGCTTTGCATGTATGAGGCCCCGGGTTCAATCCCCGGCATCTCCATGGGAAAACCTTTTGATTTAACCTCGTGTATAAACCGAGCGCAGTTTCTCCAGTTCGGCTTTA
Source organism: Gobius niger (assembly GCF_951799975.1). NCBI lineage: Eukaryota > Metazoa > Chordata > Actinopteri > Gobiiformes > Gobiidae > Gobius > Gobius niger. The sequence goes on from NC_136866.1 coordinate 28,607,983, forward strand.
CCCAAATCTAACAAGATCTCACCTGGCGCTTACAGCATATAGGCCAGAGTAACGCCTCAAAGCCAAGACATACAAACAGATCCTTTTCCTCGCATTGCTGCCTCGTTGTCACTTTTTCACATTCTTTTTCATCTCATATTTGGCAGAGTTTGACACATTTTTTATTAATTTTTTGTGTCACATTTTCATCATTTTTTGTCACGTTTTTTTTTTTTTACATTTTCATTTATTTGTCACATTTTTATTTATTTGTCACATTTTTATTATTTTTTGTCACATTTTAATTTTTTTGTCACATTTTCATTTATTTTTTGTCACATTTTTATTGTTTTTTGTCACATTATTTTTGTCACATTTTTATTATTTTTTTATTTTATTTTTTTGTCACATTTTTTTTTGTTTTTTGTCACATTTTTTGTCACATTTTTATTTACTTTTTTACATTTTCATTTATTTTTTGTCACTTTTTTAAATTATTTTTTGTCACATTTTTATATTTTTTTTGTCTTTTTTTTGGTCATATTTTCATCATTTTTTGTCACTTTTTTAAATTATTTTTTGTCACATTTTTATTTTTTGTCACATTTTTTTTTTTTTGGTCACATTTTTATTTATTTATTTACATTTTCATTTATTTTTTGTCACTTTTCTTTGTTTTTTGTCACATTTATAATATTTGTTTTACTTTTTTTTTTGTCACATTTTTTATTGTTTTTTGTCACATTTTTGATTTTATTTTACATGTAAAGGCTTGAATCATGTTTGGAATATAACTGACCTGCATCACATGAATGATCGCATTTTGAGATCACTCCGTCGCCGCGTAGCTCATACAACCACGAAGCTGATGCTGCTCAAACACAAGTTATTTTAAATGCAAAATGTTTAAAATGATTCTATGGACACAGACATTTATATGGTTAGTCTGGTATTATAAGTGATTTGCCTCAGGTGCTCTGTGGAGCGGGTCACACTGTTTTTAATGCAGGCTAGCTGATACCATAGACATGCACTAGCCTAGCACTAGCCTAGCGCCACGAAACTCGTCAAACATAAGAACTGCATGAATTACAAAAAAAATATCTCCAGTAATCAGCAACACTCTGGATAACGAGGAAATGAGGCCCTATGTCAAAAATCCTGAAATATCCCTTTAAGCTCGTGCACGACGGATATTCGGACCTGAATTAAGGGAAGGCAAAGGAAAATACTTCAATATTTTTAAACTCTGCATAGTCCCTTTAAGATATCAAATGTGTCTTAACATTCTGTTGCTTTTGTCTCGAACCAGGAGGATGTATAATGAAAATGAGCATAATTTACATAAACACAGGGGACGTTTTGCTGAAAGGCTTCACTCTCTGGACACTTCTGACTTTTACTACAGACGTCGACTTGAAATTATATTCTTAAAACATATCACAAAGTTGGTTCCCAGTTCTCTTTATTATCATTATCATTATTATTATTAGAAAAAGACAAAGTTTAGACAAAACATTCAATGCGTTTCCAGGTAACGGCTGCATAAACACGTCAGCGTGAAGCAAAACGAAGAATTCCCTTCAGCAAAGACACGGCAGAACAACGAGGAGTAAATCTGAGCTGATATTGGGTTTTTTTACGGCCAGTTCACGGATCCTGTGGAAAACACTGAGCCTCTAAAGTGCGAACGTCGGCCCTTTGCGCCTGTAACAGTGAGTTTAAACGGACAGGATTCCATTTCTGACGATTCAAGGCAAAACGCTGCAGGTGAATAGGGAAACAATTTAAAAGTAGAGATACTGATTTGAAACTTTTGCTGTAGATCAGTGACATACATGTGAGGAAAAAATGTATTACATGTTTTCTATCATTTCACCTTTTCATTTAAAAATAAGCCGTTCATGCATAAAAATGGAGAGACATTACATTAGTGGCAGAAATTTGCTCAAAGGGGGATTTGGATCAATGGGGAAACGTCTGTAAAACTTCAAATTAATCCTCGTTTTTTGGGTTCAAAGCTCAATAAATCAGGCTAAGAATGAGATATTGAGAAAACCTTCATAATCTTATTAGGTCTGAGCCTGTAAAAAAACAAAAATGCTTCAAAAATGTGACAAACAAAGTTACTTCTGTGGGTCTTAGCTTTCAAATGAGGCATTACCCTGTTGCTTTCCAGTCAAGACGCTTTGGATTTGGGTAAAGCTGAACTGGAGAAAATGCTCTCGGTTCAGGCCAAGCGCTTTTTCTCCAGTTCAACCCAAGTGGGAAAACTTTATTGAAAAATAGTGACAAAAACGAGACGTAAATGAGGATGAAAGGCGTCAAAAAAGCAAGAGAAGGTTTTAGATTTGGGTAAAACTGAGCTGGAGAGGATGTGCTCAGTTCAGGCGGGAGTTAAGGGGTTGGAGAGTGGGATGAAGACGGCTCTAAAGTTTATCCCTGTGTATGTTCATCCCGTCTTTAGCCGCTGCTGTCTCCCACAAAGGAAATGCCCATATTTGGATTACATCTCGGTCACAGCCTTTCCTGCTACACGTGGATACCAAACATGTCAGTATTTGTGAATGAATGAGCATCGTACAGGGAGAGTCTGGTCTGTTCTTTTACTGTGGCATCAAAACTAAGATGTTAAGGGAGAAAACTCAACTTTCACCTGCAGCGTCTCGCCTTAAAGCGTGGCTGTGCTGTATTTTGAAGTTCTCAAAATGGCGTCAACACCACCAGAATGTAAATACCCACAGAGTTTACAGAAGATTAAAAGCATTTCTAAAGAGAAAAGATGAAAAGCTACAACATAGTGCAATAGTGTGTGAGGAAAACAGCAGCAGGAAAGTTCATACAGCCTTAAATAGTCTAATGGAATCAAGAAACAGCGAAATAAATGGAATATCCGGGATGTATTTGGTCAGACATTATGCATCATACTTTGAAAGGCAAGTAAAAGTAGAAATGGAATGAAATGTACAGAATATCGTTGAGTTTTTCCCAGTTAAATGCATCATCTATCATAGGTCAGGGAGTCGTACATCAGTAGCTCGTAAAGTGGTGTATTTTGTGCGTCATATACCGAGGTCTAACTACAGGAATATATTGTTGTCGAGTGTTGAGAACGTTAAGAGCCACAGGCGGCGGCTCATCTCCCCAGTACGGTGGCCAGCAGGGCCATGCGGATGTACATGCCGTTCTCCGCCTGACGGAAATACGCCGCTCTGGGGTCCGAGTCCACCTCCGCGCTGGAAAGACAAGAAAGGAAAGAGTTAAAGCTGCTCTAAGTGATCCCATGCATTACCAGTAAGCTCCTCTAGAGGCGCCACCATGTGCTGTAGAGGTCTGCGCGGTACCGATTTTTCAGTCCCGCGCCCGCCCGCCCCCGCATGGTGCAGTACCGCTCCCGCCCGCATCCCGCAAAGGATTGTAATTTTTATTCCCGCTCCCGCCCGCAAAAATCCCGCAATATGCAAAATGGGGACGTTTGCACTGCAGGAGTCATGACCAGTGCAGGAAGACGTGTGGACAGACCTCGGGCCGCGCACACGGGGCAGAGCAGAGACGTCTTGCTCCGCCCTGCTCTCCCCTGACTCATTGGGCTCTTGCCAAATCGGGTTACACAAAAAGCAAATAGACCAGCTCAGGCCTGTCCATATAGCCTTGTGTATAACATGGTTTTTCACGGTGTATGGGACAGTCACACCAGTTCAACCCCAAACTAAGTTATGCTCCTGTCACTGTGTAGCATCAAACACAGACTGAATCTATCAAGACAAACACATCAACAAACGCACGCGCTTCATGTCAGATAAGTCCGTACAACAGCCGCACATTAAGGGCTGACTTTACTCCACAGAATAAGCATAAAAACACTACACTCACTGTGCACTCGATCTTCTGAGGATCCGTCGTAGAACTTGCTGCTCTTAAACCTCTTTATCCATGATTCTCACTCATCTGGTCAGGCCTCAGCTCCAGTTCGAAAATGTTATAATCCACAAAACAGGCCTGTCTTCACCTGCCCCGCGCCCATCACCGCTTGTTTCACATGTCAAAAGTTGTAAATAAGCCTTAACTTATCCATGGCGTAGCTACTGTAACCACGCGCTGTTGTTTTGGTCAGTGGAGGCAGCGTGGAAGATGCATTCAGGGACCGTGAGAAGTGCGGGAAAGGCGCACTTCTTACTGTCCCTTTTATCCACAAACGTGAGGAAAATGTGGACAAATATATAACAGTGGGGTTCTCCAGCGGGGGGGCAATAGGGGTGGCAGGAACTGGCTCCCAAACATCAGGAGGAACGACCGCAGGAGGAGGAAAAGCCAGCGGAACAACTTCAGCACCTGAGGAGCGGCGGAAGAAGTGCGCACTTCTCACGGTCCCTGAATGCATCTCTCACACTGCCTCACAACAACAACAACGCGTGGTTACAGTCGCCACACCATGGATAATAAGGCTTATTTACAACTTTTGACATGTAAAACAAGCGGTGATGGGCGCGGGGCAGGTGAAGACCGGCCTGTTGTTGTGGAATATGCAAAAGAAGTTTTTCCAAATGGCGGTAATGACGACAGGACGAGAGAGAATCATTGGATAAAGAGGCGAAGAGCAGCAAGTTCTTCGACGGATCCCCAGAAGATGGAGTGCACAGTGAGTGTTTTTTATGCTTATTCTGTGCAGTAAAGTCTGGCTGAATGCCATGTTGCACTAACTCACTGCGCGTGCGTTTGTTGTTATGTGTTTGACTTGATAGATCCAGTCTGCGCTTGTCCGTGTTACGCAGTGACTGGAGCCTATAACTGTATCAATTTTGAGCGTGAACACAGTGATTCTGCGGTGTTAATGCTCTCATTATCAAAATGGAATGAACAAATGCAATGAAAATGAAAAATTATTTAGTCCCGCCCCCCTCCCGCGCCCGCAATGAGCTTTAAAAATGACTTAGTGTGGTTGTATGTACTGCCGCAGCTGATTCTTATTTAATTGTTTACTTGGGAGTGGTGTTGTTATAAGCCTAATGGCTTCTACCTCTCCCATGCACATGCTATTATTATTATTCATTATTTTGTTGTATATTCATACATCCGAATGGATGCTTTTTGTGTTCTTTTTGACTAGTTGTGCTAAAGTGCTAAATAAATAAAAATAAATAAATAAAAATGTGTCCCGCGTTGGGTCCCGCGAGTCCCGCGGGAGTGCAGGGCTCTAATGTGCTGTACACTCGCAGACTGTAGAAGAAGACCTGGTCCACCCCCCCTTCGATTTCAAAACCCTCTTTCAGAACCCGCGTCGCTAATCAAGTCCAGGTCTCGGCTCCGGCTCACCTGATCTCAATGACTCGGGGCAGAGGATGCATCACCACCATCTTCTTCTTGGCTCCGGTCATGATGTGAGGCGTGAGGATGAACTGCCCGAAGCACTGGCACACAGAAGGACGGGTTATTATCTGGAGTCCTGGTCGTGTCCTGGTCTAGTCCTGGTCATGTCTCTGGTCATGTCTCTGGTCATGTCTCTGGTCATGTCTCTGGTCATGTCTCTGGTCACGTCCTGGTCACGTCCTGGTCATGTCCTGGTCATGTCCTGGTCATGTCCTGGTCTAGACCTGGTCATGTCCTGGTCACGTCCTGGTCACGTCCTGGTCATGTCCTGGTCATGTCCTGGTCTAGACCTGGTCTAGACCTGGTCTAGACCTGGTCCCGTCCTGATCTAGCCCTGGTCATGTCCTGGTCATGTCCTGGTCATGTCCTGGTCATGTCCTGGTCATGTCCTGGTCATGTCCTGGTCATGTCCTGGTCTAGACCTGGTCTAGACCTGGTCTAGACCTGGTCACGTCCTGATCTAGCCCTGGTCATGTCCTGGTCACGTCCTGGTCATGTCCTGGTCATGTCCTGGTCATGTCCTGGTCATGTCCTGGTCGTGTCCTGGTCATGTCCTGGTCATGTCCTGGTCTAGACCTGGTCTAGACCTGGTCTAGACCTGGTCACGTCCTGATCTAGCCCTGGTCATGTCCTGGTCACGTCCTGGTCTAGACCTGGTCTAGACCTGGTCTAGACCTGGTCTAGACCTGGTCACGTCCTGATCTAGCCCTGGTCATGTCCTGGTCATGTCCTGGTCATGTCCTGGTCATGTCCTGGTCTAGCCCTGGTCATGTCCTGGTCATGTCCTGGTCATGTCCTGGTCTAGCCCTGGTCATGTCCTGGTCTAGTCCTGGTCATGTCCTGGTCATGTCCTGGTCATGTCTCTGGTCTAGCCCTGGTCATGTCCTGGTCATGTCCTGGTCATGTCCTGGTCATGTCCTGGTCATGTCCTGGTCGTGTCCTGGTCGTGTCCTGGTCATGTCCTGGTCTAGTCCTGGTCTAGTCCTGGTCTCTGGATTAAAGCCTCACCGCTCGGTACTCCTCCTCAGAGCTGAACCTCTCCTTCTGGATCCGGGTCATGTACAGGACGTCGGTGTCGGGCAGGGCCTCCTCGATGCTCTCGAACTCCTCCTGCAGCAGAACCGTTCAGTAAAACCATAAACATTGTAAAGGGTTTGGTCTGGTTTGGACTCTGGTCTGGTTTTAACCCCCAGGACGCCCCACGGACCTGCTTGATCCCCTTGGAGGC
>NC_136866.1:28614756-28788874 GCF_951799975.1 Gobius niger
AAAAAGTGACAAAAAAGTAACGAATATTTGACAAAAATCTGATGACTGTCCAACAAAAAAAATTATGAAAAAAAATCTGATTTGAGGAAAAAGATCAATTAGTTTGTAGGTCTTTCAAATGAGGTGTTACACTGGCCTACAGGATTTGGGTAAAGCTGAACTGGAGAAAATGCTCTCGGTTCAGAGGTTAAGAAAAAAATATCTCCATAAATCAACAACACTCTGGATAACTAGGAAATGAGGCCCTATGTCAAAAATCATGAAATATCCCTTTAAGGCCTTAAAACACAAGAACAAAATCTATCAATCCTTCATCATTCTAAAGTAATGTGGACATAACGGGACAGTTTCAGCCAAAAGTGGAGCTGAATTTACCAGAACCTTTGCAAAATTGGCAATATTTTCAGCAACAAAATCAAAAAAATCAACCAGGTATAAGTAATGTGTTGATTGAAGTAGTTTATAAGAAGAAAAAGATCTAAAACTAAGAAGTTGAGGGAGTAAACGTGCGACTGACCTCGACGGCGCCGGGCGTGGGTGTCGCAGCACCAGCACGTCGGCGTAGCAGCTCATGGTCTGCACGGAGTCGGACAGAGACTCTCCTTTCTGACTGGAGGACGTGGCGTCGCTGAAGTGAACCACGGAGCCGCCCAGACGCTGCATGGCCGCCGCGAACGAGCTGCTGGTGCGAGTGCTCACCTCGTAGAACATGGAGGCCATGACGCGGCCCTGCGGGACGACCAAGGGGAGGGGGAGGGGTTAACTACAGGAGGAGGGAGGATCGGAGGCTTCTCTAAACTGACAGTGAGGAGGGTCTGACTGTCGTATAGGTAAGGATTAAACAACGAGGAGCCGTGCATTCGACAGTTATAATGCACGACGCGGAGTCAAGGTGTTACTCCGCGAAGTGCATTATAACCGTCGAATGCGCGGCTCCTCGTTGTTTAATCCGCTTATACCAGGGTCCCACAAACGTAACCTTTATAATAAGTATTTGTTTCATTTACTAAAGTCACTAAATCTGCCAGACTACGGGACTATTTTGTGTGGGTTATTAGCCGGTCACTGAAGGCTGGTCTCAGAGCGAGTCTTTCTCCGCAGCTATTACGAGGATCTCAGTCAGGCTCAACGACACAACATCAGCACAGAATCACAACACAACAGGACTAACCCGGAAACACTTTTCCCTGGAAGTAAACACCGATATGCGGCACTCGTGGGCAGGAGTTATTTCACTTTTACGCTGTTTAACCTGAAGCTAAAGCTAGCTAGCTCAACCAGCTCAACTGTTTATGGAAACAGCTGCGGTGGAGTCGCTCACACCTGGGCCCCCCCAACTCAAACTTTTATGTTTGACTTTACTAATCCAGACAAATATGTTTAAATGCAGGATCATTTTATGTACGCCTGAAAATGATGAATAGCCTTAACCGTTTCCAATAGAAATGTAAAGCTCATATGTTATTAACAGTAGCTAACCTAGCTGCTCACTCTCCTCTACAAACATTTAGCAAACGCTTTGTTTTGGCCAAAAACGTTGAAATTAAACAAAATCCATCTCATACGTTCCTGTCAGTCACTAATTACGCCTTTATCTGATTCAGCTGTGTCATGCGTTGCTATGGCGACGCCACAGCGGAGCGATATCCCAGTGATTTAACTACCGGACTACGTGTGCGGTTATACCAAAATAATGCACCAGCCAATCAGAATCCAGTATTCACCCAGGCCATGGTATAAAGAGATGAGGAGGAGCTTGTACCTTGAGGATGTCCAGACTCCGCTCTTTCTGAACCATCAGGCGCAGGTTGTGAGCCACGTTGAACAAGTGCGACATCTGAAAATACAAAATAAATATATTATAAACAAGGAATTTGGTGGTTTTACAAAGCATCAGCCGAAGAGCAGAGAATGTTGCTTTTAATAAAAACACTTAAGTAATATTTTAAAAGCATTAAAACCTTTCACATGCACTTTATCTGGGTGGAGAACATGTACGTAATATTTACAATTTTATTGCAGTGAAGAAACAATTTTAATGAAAAAATGGTGAGCAGAAAAGGTTATTTGAATTTCTGACAGGAAGTGACTGTAGAGGAGGAGACAGGAGCGACTGGAGAGGAGGAGACAGGAGCGACCGGAGAGGAGGAGACAGGAGAGACCGGAGAGGAGGAGACAGGAGCGACCGGAGAGGAGGAGACAGGAGCGACCGGAGAGGAGGAGACAGGAGCGACCGGAGAGGAGGAGACAGGAGCGACCGGAGAGGAGGAGACAGGAGCGACTGGAGAGGAGGAGACAGGAGCGACTGCAGAGGAGGAGACAGGAGAGACCGGAGAGGAGGAGACAGGAGAGACCGGAGAGGAGGAGACAGGAGCGACCGGAGAGGAGGAGACAGGAGCGACCGGAGAGGAGGAGACAGGAGCGACCGGAGAGGAGGAGACAGGAGCAGAAAGAGTTTGGCGGTTGATGTTCCTACCGGAGCTCGCTCTGATCTCCTCGCGGTCAGAAAAGGCTTGTTTTAGAGCGCAAACGTAAAGCTAACAGAGAGCTAACGTAAAGCTAACAGAGAGCTAACGTAAAGCTAACAGAGAGCTAACGTAAAGCTATCAGAGAGCTAACGTAAAGCTATCAGAGAGCTAACGTAAAGCTATCAGAGAGCTAACGTAAAGCTAACAGAGCTAACGTAAAGCTAACGTAAAGCTAACAGAGAGCTAACGTAAAGCTAACAGAGAGCTAACGTACAGCTAACAGAGAGCTAACGTAAAGCTAACAGAGAGCTAACGTAAAGCTAACAGAGAGCTGACGTAAAGCTGACAGAGAGCTAACATAAAGCTAACGGAGAGCTAACATAAAGCTAACGTACAGCTAACAGAGAGATAACGTACAGCTAAAAGAGAGCTAACGTAAAGTTAACGGAGAGCTAACATAAAGCTAACGTAAAGCTAACAGCTGCTGTTATGACCCGCCCTCCCTCAGCCGCAGCAGATTCAGCTCCTGTATTTTATTTAGGCTTTAGGCTAAAACAGGTACTTTTTGCCTGTGATTAATACGGTCTTAATTGGCAGTAATACATCATTTTATAAGTGAATGTTCTGCAAGTGACAGTGATATTGCAGATTTGGAAAGAAAGAGACAAACAATTGACAGGAAGATGAATAACAATGGATTGAAAACACAACATTAAAGCAGAACAATGCAAAAAATGTATAATAAAATTATATAAAATCACTCTATTAATATGAAAAACTAAATTTTAAAAAGTTTTAACTATTATTATTTGAATCATTATTAAGATCATTTTTTAGTGATTTTGAACATGTTTATAACTGTCCTTGTCTAAATGTATTAAAATTATGAATTTTGATATTGTGTCTCGAGTCTGTGCGACCAAATGAAAAATAAAAGTTAGTCTGGAGCCCTGCTGTCAGCTGAGACCACTGACCATATATGGGCAATTCCAACTGATGATGTCACATGTTCTGTCGGTTGCTTAGTAACTATTTGGAATGATGCGCTGCCTTCTGATTGGTCGAGCCCGTGCCTCCGTGCTATGACCTCACATCACATTTGCAAAGGCGTTCATTGTTCCCGGAGTCCTGCAGCTGAACACGTGATAATTTTCTGTCTAAACGTCCTGTGGCTGAATAAAAACGTCTGTCGACCGGACGCTTAAGCAAAGTGAAGCCAAGCCAGATTCTGCTTCATATTTGACAAAGCTTTGGCTTAAACTTAGCGAATCCTCAAGATGGCTGACGTGGAATCAGACAGCACTTTCAGACGTGCTTTTGTGCAAAACTTAACTCAAGTAACCATCAAAGCGATACATGAGTACTTCCCAAAGCCGGAAGAACGGTCTCAAATCCTCCGGTCATTCAAAGATACTGTATTAAACGCCTGCCAATCAGAAGACGCAGCGGAGAACGAGCTCGAGCCCCAAGGCGAGCACGCTGAAGAAACGCCGTCGACGAGCAAAGCCGGCTTTTTACAGGACTGTGACTCTGACCAAGTAAATAAAGAGATCGCAGCACTGAACGGGATTCAGGATGAGAAAACGTACTTGCTTCGGAGACGCCAACATCTGGACAAGCATCAGGTCAACAGAGTTGAGATAAATTCCCTTCTGGCGCAGAAAAAAGCCTTACAGGATGAAGTCACGGCTCTCGCTGCAGAAATCGCTCACAGAAGCTCTGAGTCTAATCAAAACTGTGTGGACTTAGAAACGGAGAAGGATGTGGTTCGTCAGGAGATAACGGATCTTCAACAACAAATTTCTGAGTCCAAGAAGAAAGTGCGATCAGAGGAATATCTCAGAAATCGGAGAACGGAGCTTGGAAATGAGCTGAACGAGCTGAAGGTCCAGCGTGATACGTATGAAGAGCAGCTCAAAGACCTGCAGGCCAAACTTCAACAGCAAGCAACGCTGAAACACCAGTGTGCGGAGCTGGAGGATGAAGTCGAGCGTAAACGTAAACAGATCAAATATCTGGAAGATAATGTCTCAAGGAATCTAAACAAAGTGGCGTCATTCGAGACAGAACTAAGCATTAAAGTGAAGGAGATGACTGCAGTCAAAGGTGTCCTGGAGAGACAAATGAAGCATCTTGAGTATGAAAAAGCCAAGGTGACATTTCAATGGGCACATCTGAGGGCTATGGTACCAAGCTATGAGAAACAGGTCAGCGAAATTAACAGCCAGAGAAAGTACGCTGTCGACGCGCACAATTACATTGCTTATGCGAAGCCTGAAATCAGAAAGCTCAGCCCCATGTCAGATAGTTACGTTCAAACAGAAAAGGAAGGTGTGAACCTGTATGTTGAAAACGCCAAATTATACAAAGAAACGGAAAAGCTTAAACAAAAACTACTCGAGCTTAAAAAAGTGGAGCCAAAGCACGAGAAAGCTCAGCAAGACAGACATGGTCTGAAAAAGGAGAACCTTCGATTACATGATGAGAAATATGATTTAAAAGAGCAAATTGCCAGCGTAAAGGTGCTGGAAGCAAGTCTAGAAACGCTGAACGCGGAGAGGAAGTCACTTCAGCAAAGCAACGACACCTTGACAAAGGAAGTGGCGCGGTTAAAAGAGAAAAATGACTCACAGAAAGTGTACAAAACTTTAATCAATCAAACGGGCTTAGACATTGAAGAGCAGCTAATGGAGAAGACGAGGCTCCAAAAAGAGTACAAAGATCAGGTGGTCACGGCGTACAGCGCGGAGGTCAGGAAAGCCCAGTGGATGGCTTTGATGAGAGAGGGGAGGGCTTTGAAATCTGTCAATCAGGAGCTGACAGAGAAGATCCACGAGCAAAGCCAGAACACCAAAAGGATCGTTCGATCAAGCAACAACATGGGGGAGCAGGCGCGACTGGCGGCTCTGGCCAGCCGGGGTTTATAGGATATAGGAGAAGGGGCTCGACTGGAGAGCAGGGTGTCAGGGATTTATGGGTCGTTGGTTCTAGTGTTTGACTTTCTTTGGGGAAATCACAGAGATTTAGTCTCTGTGCGTTCCTCTGCCCACAGTGTCCTCAAGTGGAGAGCAGGGTATCAGGGATTTATGGGTCGTTGGATCTAGTGTTTGACTTTCTTTGGGGAAATCACAGAGATTTGGTCTCTGTGCGTTCCTCTGCCCACAGTGTCCTCAAGTGGAGAGCAGGGTATTAGTTGTAGTATTTCGAGGGGAGACAGTAGCTCAGACCAGGGGTGGACCGAGCACAGACGGGCTCTACTGTAGGGCCACCAGACTGGCCTCTCAATCCCCCCCTTAACCAAACTTTACCCAGAACTTAAAGCTTAAAGGAACAGGCCACGTTTTCATGCTGAGACATGTTTTTACCAGAGTTTAGACGAGTGTATGAGCACCTGCCTGGTCTTTACGCGTGCACTCAGTCACGCGGAAAGACCAAAGGTGTTGTTAGCATTTAGCCTCTCCCAGCACATTCCTATGGAGCCGGACGGGGGGGGGTTAGAAGCGACCCAGCTGTTCCACGTTTTCTCTGTTTAAAAGACGTTTACGTGAGTTGTTGCACGATCCAAGTCTCGTCACACAGGATTAAACAGGTGGATTTTCTAAGTGGATAAAAAGGGGAACTATATTGTCAGGCGTAATGACACCTTAGGAGCACTTCGGTTGATCGTATTATCTTCAGAATTCTTTAGGAGTGAAGATATTACTGTGACGTTGATGTGCCCCTGAGGTGTTATTACGCTTCACATTATAGTTCCCCTTTTTATCCACTTATAGATAGAGGTAAAGTTCCATAGCATTTTGACTCAATTGTATTTTTGATCGCCGTGCACAATCGCCACAGCTGGCAATAGCATGCTAATGCTAACGGCAGCTAAACAAAGCTGGGACAGAAAATAGGGCTGAATGATATTGAAGTAACTTGCGATATGCAATACGGCCGTGCAATATCAAGATACTATTGTGATTATTTTAGGGTTGTACCGATGGACGATATCATCGTCCATCGTACAGCACATCACGATGTAGAGCCCCCATCGTGATGCCACGCCCCCTCCTGTCAGAAAAACGCACTGATCTTCTGTGGGCCTTGTAAACCTTCAAACTTTGCAGAGATTGCACTGTAAATTTAATCACGGATATAACTAATCTGCACGCTAGTTTCAGTACCTGCCAGAAGCCATGATGTGCTAGCCGTAACTATTAAGGTAAAGACGCAGCTGCTCTATTTCTGACGCGCAGGGCTCTCTCTCTCTCTTTCTCTACAGCTCAGAGTTTAAAAGCGCTTGGTTTTGCTTTGCTTTGCTTCGTATGGAAACTTAAACCGTTTTAAAATGACGAGATGGCTCTCACATCGGAGCTAGCTGAGTGCGCATGGGTTTGGATTATTCTCACGAAGGACCAAGAGAGAGAGGAGAGAAAGAGGCGGTGCAGGAGGTACGAGGTTACGAGCTCACGGACGGGCGGTGCGTGGAGCGGCTTCAAAAACGTAGCTACGACGCAAACGTGTACATATTGTCCCGTTCACCCACTGTTTCTTAAACATTGCGTTAAAGTTGAGCAAATGCGAATAATAAGCTCAGATTTACATTTGTATTAGTGTGAGAAGAGCCTTGGTATTGAGGAGTTCACGCTCTGAATAAGTCGTTCTCTCAGACTTTACGCTCGAGTTTTAACACATTTCTGTTGCAAAAGTCGTGTCCGTGACTCTGTTCAGATCATGTTTAGTTTAGATCCATTTATCCTGCAATCTCACATTTTCCAAACATACATAGCAATATGCAGCTTCTAGATAGGCTACGTAAATGTCTTTAAAAAATGCTTATAATGAGAAATAGACGATATCATCGTCCATCACGATGGTTCACTGTAAACATCGTCAACGGCCAAATAAGGGGACATCGCCCAACCTATTTCAACTCAGTATCTCACGTTCTAATTAAACATCAAATTGTAAGTAACTAGTTTTACAGCAAATTGTGTCAAAAAAAGGACCAAAACAAGATTAAAATTGAACTAAATTAGTATATGTTTAACTAAAACTGAACTTCCACACATTTATAAGTTCTGCCCATTGTTTGTTTTTGGCTGAATGTGTTGATCTCAGTCAGATGAAGACTTTAGTGATGTTGCAACACGATCGTTTCTGTTAGGGCTGCACAATATATCACAAAAACTATTACTGAATCACCTAAAGTAATAAAATACCAGATCTTTGGAAATAACGACCAAAAATATCGGCATCGGCCTTAGAAAAACCCATATTGGTCGACTATAGCCCCGTCCCTCACTTAGGGAAAGTTTGAATGCATTTGCCTCAGATTGCGTGGATTAAAAAAGTTCAGCTACTGCTACGTAAAGAAGCATAACATGGAAGACAAGAGGGTCATGCAGATACGGTACGCACCTGCTCTTTGGTGAACTGTCGGACCGAGAGGATGTGCTGCCCCACCAGATGATGCAGCAGCGGGGACACCTGCAGGTGAGGGGCGGGGACTGCGGGGCCCTGAGGCTGAGGCGAGAGCAGCCGGGACAGAGGAGGGGGGTGTGAGTACGAGTCTCCACCAGGGGGCAGCATCGACAGCTCTGACAGAGAGAGGAAGAGCGGGGCGTTAATTCACTTCAAAGCGTCGTTTCATTCGCGCCGGGTCTCGTACCTGAGGGCAGGCCCGGGTCGGAGATGCGGTGGACTCTCGGGGGGAGCAGGAAGCCTCTCTCTCCGGAGCGACGAGGGCTCGGGGCTCTGGTCCGGACCTGATCCCGGGGCGGGGTGGGTCTGCCGTGCTCCGGGGTCTGAGCCAAACAAAACACACATTGCACAGAGTAAACAGACCTATTCTTAAAGGGGTCACAGTGCTACAACAGTGCATTACCGAGGGCGCTTCTTTGACTTCCTGTGGCGGCAGCAGGGCGGTCTGCCATGTTTTCACGTCTTCACCGTAACCGGGGGCGACAAGCACCTATAGGAGAGCGAGTACTTCTTAAAATCTCTCTTTACTTCAGAGGGCGGTTTTGAGTTCAGTGCCTGACCTGTCCGTCGATGTAGGCCACCTCCCCTCTCAGCACCACCCGGCGCACCTTCCCCTTCACCCTCATCCCCTCGAACGGCGTCCATTTGGATTTGGTGAACTGCATCGAAGCCGGGATCACCCACTCCTGCTCCAAATCCACCTGAACGGGAAAAAAGCCTCAAACGTTACACCTTATTGAAACGGGAAGCATTCAGAGAGCGTCCTTAAGAGCCTGTGATTTAATACTTTGGACAAAAGGCTGGACTTGTGTGGTAGAAATTGGCCTTTTGAGATGATCCACAGCTGTTGATGTTGTATTATTGTACGTTTTTGCTGATTGGGCAGTAATTTTGGTTCCCACGGCCAAGAAAATAACCCCCATATCGGCTCGAAGGACCAAAATGACGGAAATCATAGGGGAATTAAAAAGTGATTAAAGTCTTCTCCTTTCTGCTTCGTGTCACAGACCTCCACGTAGGTGTTCTCCTGGGCGGGTAAGTTGAAGATCCTTCGCGGGTTTTCGTAAAGTCGCTTGATCAAATCGTCCAGAGTGAGGCGTCCGTCGCTGACCGCGGTGAGGAGCAGCGGCAGCATCGTCTCCAGACCCGGAAACCCAGGGGGAGGGTTCGCACTGTTCTTCTCCTCCACCGAGTGCGGGGCTAAGACGGAGGAGACCAGGTTATTTCATTTTCATGTAAAAAATAAAGCATTGAATCTGTAAAAACCTGCTGTAGTTACCGTGGTCCGTGGCGAAGCAGTCGATGATGTCCATGTTGTCCCACAGCGCCTGCATGTCCTCCTTGGTGGCCAGAGAGGGTCGGACTTGGGCTCGTCCCGGACCTCCGATGTCCGGGACGTTCTCCTCGCACAGGAACAGGTGATGAGGCGCCACCTCGCAGGTCACCTGGACCCCCCTCTGCTTCGCCGCACGGATCACGGAGATCTGAGAACCGGATCACAGTGTGACAATGTGATAAAGCTCCACTTCAGTAACTAGAATAAAGCCCTACTCGCTCAGATCACTTAATGTCAGCACATTTTTACAGACTTTTGTCCAGAAATTACGGATAGATAAAAACACTAAATGATCACAACAAGTCTTTTGTTCATACGTACTACGAGTGTCAGGTTTGTTTATGTGAACTTTGCTCTAGCGAGAAAAGCTGTTTCTTACACAGCAACATACAGCCTTTTTTCTAAAAAGAGCGATTCGTATAATTTCCAAAGCAGGATTTAGAGACCACATAAATCCACTCATTAGGTCAGGATGATTAAAACTAAAAGGCATAACAGAAGTGCAAACACTATAGCCAGAAACAAAGCTCTTCCAGAGGTCTTACAAAAGTTATTCGTTTACTCCTGAAATCATAGAAGGCAGCATGACTTCAAACTGTTGAACTGTTGAATCTGTCGCTGTAAAATTGTGGAATTCTCAAAATAATTATGCAAAAATATTTTGGCATTTAAAAAGAAACGACTTCCATCATACAAAATAGATGTTTTCATTGTAAAAATGCTTAAACAGAATGATTGAAGTTCAGGTGATGGTGGTAAAGCCGTCTAATATTGTTTGTATTCACTAAGTGGGCAGATATTTCCATCTGCTCCTTTCTGATCATGGAAACGTATAAAACATTGAAGTGTGAACTGTATGTGGTTTATACATCTATGATTTTCATCAAAGAAAAAAAAGAAATTAACGCTAAGACAAACGACATCGGCACCACGTCTCTTTTAATCCGTTCAGTCTGATACAGCCTCCTCTTTCTAAACTTTACACCAAACACATCAAAACCTTTCCTCAGAGCCGCCATTTAGGTCTGTCTAACATTCACATCTGTGTAATATCATAATATCACAGTCTGTTTCCTTTTTCACACTTTTTAAATGGATAAACAAACTGCATTTGTGTCGGAGAAATCCTTTTATTCATGATATAATTATTCAAATGTTGTGAATCCTTTACCTCTTCTTTCCGGGCCACGTGGCAGATGTGCACCGGTCTCTGGTAAAGCTGAGCCACCATCAAAATGGCCGCCACCGTCTGCCTCTCGGCGTGAGCCACGATCGGTAAGTGCTTCGGCCACTTCTCGAAATGCTGAGGTGAAGAGCAGGACATACAGATTTAGAAAAATAATAACGTTTCTGTGGGTAAACGGTGCAGAGAGGAGGAGCAGCTGTGAAGGACGTCCCACCTCCATCCACAGAGACACGTTGTCCATCTTCAGCGTGGAGTACGTGTCGTTCAGGTACATCTTGAGTCCGACGGCCTGCTGAGCGATGGACGGGAGGACGGCGGCGTTATCGGAGGCCGCTCCCAGGTACAGCGCGTAGTCACAGCGGCAGCCCGCCTTCGCCAACTGTGGGGAATTCACCGGGATTGCATTGACTGAAGTAAATGACCTCGAGGAGAACATTTTTGGGGCTGGTGACCGACCTTCTGCACGAGAGCGAGGGACGTGGCGTCGGTGACGGCGGGCGCGGTGTTGGGCATGGCACAGACCATGGTGACGCCTCCGGCCAGAGCGGCGGCGGTGCCCGATGAGAAGTCCTCCTTATGCACCGCCCCGGGCTCCCGCAGGTGCACGTGAACATCGATCAGGCCTGAGGACAAACACCAGAGGTCACAGATGATCAGCACATTTATAAAGTTAGTTAAACAGATTCTTTTCAGAGACACTTGACAAACCTGATTTATCGGTATCGCTTTAGATTAAGGTGTGCTCATTAAGTATTAATAAGTAATCATTTTAGGCCCCTCCTGGAACCACCACCGTAACGTGGTGGAGGGTTTGAGCCTGAATGATCCTGGAGCTCTGTTGTCGAGGCTTCGTGCCCCTGTAGGGTCTCCCATGGCAAACTGGTCCTATAGGTCAGTGGTTCCCAATGTTTTTTGTCTTTCGTACCCCTTTGGCCTTTCAGTGGTCAACCGTGTACCCCCTACCTCAAGGGTGTTGCAGTTTATTTAGAAAGTAATTACTTAACAGTGGTATTTGTAAGAAAAAGGACAATGTTGCAGTCAAAATAAACCTACAATTGTCCCAAAGCAACACATTTTACTGAAAAATATACATTTCCTATATAAAATGATATTACATTTTCCCCTTTTCTCAATCTGAAATAGTTCCAAGTACCCCCTGCTAGGTCCTCGAGTACCCCAGGGGTCCCCGCACCCCTGGTTGTGAAACAGTGCTATAGGTGACAGGTCAGACAGAAAGTGGTTCAGAAGGCCCTTATGAGAGACGAACAGGCCTGAGAACCGTGAGGCCGTCCTTCTGTGGACCCACCACCTGCAGGAGGCGCCATAGGGGCTGGTACTGTATGACCTGGCAACGGAAAAGTGGAAGAGGACGGATGGACGAATGAATGGATGGAATCATTTTAGGATAAAGGTCAGGGTTAGGTTATGGGTTGGCTATGAATAAGCGTATTATTAATGGCCTATTAGTATGATAACAGATAAAAGTAGAATAAGCAGAGTATTAATACTTTACAAGCTTATTATTAAGTAAGGGATAATGTATAGAACGCTGGTCATTATCGGGAAAATAAACACAGACAGGGCGAACCGTACTTGTTTCGCCCTGAAGCTTATTATACGGCCATTTGCCAACTGAACACACACA
Source organism: Gobius niger (assembly GCF_951799975.1). Classification (NCBI taxonomy): domain Eukaryota; kingdom Metazoa; phylum Chordata; class Actinopteri; order Gobiiformes; family Gobiidae; genus Gobius; species Gobius niger. Next base: position 28,626,858 of record NC_136866.1, read on the forward strand.
ACATAAACTTCGTACACTTTTATGAAGGTCCAAAGGTTTATTTAATGACTTCTGCGACAAATAGTTCCCAAAAGTTTGCGCGTTGCTCGGCAACGTTTTGCTAGGCTAGAAGCAGCAAGGCTAGTAGCTAGCCTAGCTACTTAGTTGAAGGCGCAGTTGGAGAGGAGGAATCTCTGGGTAAGTTGAAAGTCAGACTCACGCTAACTTCACGAGCGATTCCCCCAACTTCTCTCGCAGTGACGGGGACAGATAGTGTCGCTACTACGTACGCGCGGAGTGATATGAAAGCACGAACTCCGTTGCCATTGGCAGCGTCATTATTTTTTTCAGAGGTCCTTTATCAGAAAATAATGACCGGTAGAAAGTTGGGAAATCCCATTCAAATCAACGGAGCGTTTTACTTACGTTGTGAATATATTTAGTATATAATATAGTATAATAATGCTTATTAATACCTTATTAATACTTAACGAGGACACCTTCATCTAAAGCATTAGATTTGCAGGCCCTTGAAGCCGGATTTGGCTGGTTTGAAAAGCAAATGACCAGTAAATATCATTTCCATCAGCCAAAAGTTGATGGAAGAGGAGTTTGTCTGTGTGTGTTTGAGAGGAAGGGTTTGTGATGTTTGTTGAAGGGTTAGTTATGTTAGGGTTAGGATGTAAAGGATGTGTGCGGGTTCATGATATTGACACATTGAACTGGTAGATCTACAGTGAATGTGGTTGATAAATAACCCTGTAAATAAACGTACCAGGGAGTCGGACCAGAGTCTGCGAGGTCATGCTGTCGATGTGAGTCTTCACTGGAGGAAAACGGCCGATCTGATGCAGCGCCTGCGACACAGCACACAAGGCCCTACATTACTTTACATACTTTAAATACTTTACTCCCCTTAGCATTGATACTTCAGTAAAACGTAAATGGAGGAGTGGACAGACCGAGGCGCACATGGAAGGGTGTTTCTTAAAGGGGGGTATTATGCAAAATTGACTTTTTCAAGCTTTACATCATATTATGTCATTCTCATTAAAAACATGCCTGAAGTGTTGCCTTGGCACATTCACGTATTTTTGAGTAATCTGTAAAAACTCTGATGGCGGCCATTTTAGGGATAGGTTTGCCTGAGTCCTCCTAGGAACGCCCCCACCTCCTGGAGACGCCTCCGAGCCGAGTAACCAACCACTGCTCCTCAGCAGAACCCCCTCCCCACTGATGCCACAGACAGCGTGTGGAGGGGGCGTGTCGGAAAGGCTCAGAGGTTCTTAAAGAGACAGAGGCCTATTTCAAGACATTCACTACAGCCATTTTGAGAGAGACATTTTATACAAGGCAGTTATTCTAATTTACTGCATTTACAGACCAACAGAAGGTTTGATCATCATTGCAGTGTGATATAGACTGGTGCTATGTGATTGAAAAAAGCATAATACCCCCTCTTTAACCCCTTAACTCCCGCCTGAACCAAGAGGATCTTTTTCGTCACGTCAGATTTTTTTCCATAATTTTTTTGTTGGATATTCAACTAACTTTTTGTTTTTGTTTTTTTTAACTTTTTTGTCATTTTTTGTCAATTCTTTTCATTTTTTGTCCCATTTTTGTCATTTTTTCGTCAATTTTTCGTCAATTTCTTGTGACATTTTTGCCACATTTTCATACATTTTTTGTCAATGGTTTCTCACTTTTTTGCCACATTTCCGTCATTGTTTTCGTCTCAGTTTTGTTGCTATTTTCACAGCTTTTTTCCAGAAGCTTTTGGACTGGGGTAAAGCCAAACTGGAGAAAATGTGCTCGGTTCAGGTGGGAGTTAAGGGGTTAACATTTGATCCTTTATATAAAATGTTATCCTGCTGTTGGCCAGAGTCAGATTCCTCACCTGCACGAAGAGCTTGGTGCACTTGATGTCGATGATGAGCGGCACAGAGTAGTCGACCGCCATGCGCCGCGTCCTGTAGCCTTTGGTGACGAAGGAGGAGAGACGGCGCCCCCCGCTGTTCCTCATGGACAGGTTAATGACCAGGTCGAAGTGGTTTTCCTCCAGATAGTTCATGATGCTGCGCTGCTTCTCTTTAGTGGGACCTTCACTGTCCACGTCCTCCTCGAACGGCCAGTCCACCGCCGTCACCTGGAACAGAAGAAGTGAGATGGAGAAGGACAGGACAGGGGAAAACGTGTAAGTAGGGATGTCCTGATACGATATTCTGGATATTCGGACTGGATTCAGATTTTAATTTAAAAAGACGGCTGTTTACTGCAGCACCGCTAATGCTATCGCTAAGCTACAACCGCTAACACCCGCAGCTTCAGGGGCGGACTGGCCATATGTCCATTCTGGAAGAGCACAGAACGGCCACTGGCTCTGGGGCCACCGGTCCCGCCTCAACCGAGCTTTACCCAAATCTAAAAGCTGAAAAGAAAAGCATCAAAATAGCGAGAAAAAGAGGATGAAAAGTCAACAAAACATGAGAAAAACACGGACAAAAAAAACTACAAAAACGTGACAAAAACACAATTAAAAAAACAACAAAAATATGACAAAAATGTGGCGACGTGACGAAAAGTTTCCATCACTTTTGTAGGCCTTAGCTTTCAAATGAGGCATTACATTGTTGATCTTCAGTCGAGAAGCTTTTAGATTTGGGTAAAGCCCAGTATAAAAAAACATGAATCTAAAAGGATTTCCGTGGAGTATGGTGTACCACAAGGTTAAATTTTGGGACCAGTATTATTCATTATTTATATTAATGATTTTGCTTCTGTTTCTATGACCACCTTTCCAGTTCTTTTTGCTGATGATGCCGATCAAAAAAATAATAATAAAAAGCCGAACTGGGGAAAATGCACTCGTTAGTGTTAAGGCGGGGGGTAAGAGGTTAAAATATGTATTTGTGGAAGTGCACAGTTATGCTAATTTGGGCCAGGCTGGTCAGAGTCCAGGGCTGTTTTTCAGTCCCAGTCCACCCCTGCGCAGCTTGAACACTCTGAGGACACTCAGACTAAATAAAGCTTTGCAAAGGCTTTGCTGTCAGAGACCCGGCCTCTGTCAGAGACCCGGCCTCTGTCAGAGACCCGGCCTCTGTTAGAGACCCGGCCGCTAATGGAATACAGGCCAGTATTAGAGAATTTACGGTATGTCACATTAGTATCATTATTATAAGAAAGGATGCCGATGACACCATGGAGACCGCGAGGATTTCATGAGAGACTGTACCTTGACTCCGTGCTCCGTGTAGAAGTCTGCGGTGCCCAGACTGGCGTAAAGGTCGTAGCCCAAAGACTCCAGCGTCTGAACCGTGGGCAGCAGCTCACTCTTGTTCTGAAAACACAGAATAAACTCGACATTAGCTTAGCTTTAGCAGACTTTGTGATAACTGAAAGTGTTTCAGATTAACTGTGAGCTGAGGTGTTTGCTCTTGCCTTGTAGCTGCCGATGGAGAGCAGGATGTTCTTCTGGGGGATCTTGAAGCCCGTGGAGAGCATAGCCTTCAGATACGCCTCGTACCTGTTCTCCCCGAAACAGGCCACCTCCCCCGTGCTGGTCATCTCCACGCCGAGCACCACGTCCGCCCCGGCCAGGCGCGAGAACGAGAACTGGGGCACCTGGGGGAGAGACACGCTTCGTAAGACTCCCTGCAGATTCCTCCACAGCTTTACTCGTGTTTAGTCCCGGTCCTGCGTCACCTTCACGCCGACGACTCCTTTGCCCCTCATCAGCCCGACCGGCTCCACCTCCTCGTTCATTATGGCCTGCGTTGCCAGGGCGACGAGGTCCACGCCCAGAGTCTTGGACACGAACGGGAAGGAGCGCGACACTCGTACGTTGCACTCGATCACCTTCAGCTGGTCGTCCTGAGGAGGAGAAGAGCGAAACGTCAGCAGCAGAACAGCAAAGCCCCCTCATGAGTGTTGTTTGGGCGTTACCTTGGCGATGAGCTGCAGGTTGAAGGGCCCCGTGACCTGCAGCTCCAGCCCGATGGCGTGGACGATGCTTTTGATGCGGTCGATGGTTTTCTGGTTGAGATCCTGAGGGGGCGTGACCAGCGTGGCGTCTCCGGAGTGCACGCCGGCGTTCTCCACGTGCTCGGACACCGCGATGGCGAGGACCGCCCCGTCGCAGGCCACGGCGTCCACGTCGATCTCCTGGAAGCAGATGGTGTTAGTTCAGTGAAGGGTTCGGTGCTGAAGGGGCGAGCGCACGGACCTTGGCCTCCTGGATGAACTTGGAGATGACCACAGGGTGCTCCTTGGACACGGCCACGGCGCTGGACAGGAACTTCACCAGGTCGGAGTCGGAGTACGCCACGTTCATGGCGGCGCCGCTCAGGACGTACGAGGGCCGCACCAGGCAGGGGTATCCCACCGCCTCGCAGAACTTCACCGCCGACTGCACGACAGAGGTTCAAGTTACAGCTAAAGATGAAGCTAAAGATGAAGCTAAAGATGAAGCTAAAGATGAAGCTAAAGATAAAGCAAAACATGAAGCTAAACGTGAAGCTAAAGATGAAGCTAAACATGAAGCTAAAGGTGAAGCTAAACGCGAAGCTAAAGATGAAGCTAAAGGTGAAGCTAAACGTGAAGCTAAACATGAAGCTAAAGGTGAAGCTAAACGTGAAGCTAAAGATGAAGCTAAAGATGAAGCTAAAGATGAAGCTAAACGTGAAGCTAAACATGAAGCTAAAGATGAAGCTAAACGTGAAGCTAAACGCGAAGCTAAAGATGAAGCTAAACGTGAAGCTAAACGCGAAGCTAAAGATGAAGCTAAACGTGAAGCTAAACATGAAGCTAAAGGTGAAGCTAAACGTGAAGCTAAAGATGAAGCTAAAGATGAAGCTAAACGTGAAGCTAAAGATGAAGCTAAACGTGAAGCTAAAGATGAAGCTAAAGATGAAGCTAAAGATGAAGCTAAAGATAAAGCAAAACATGAAGCTAAACATGAAGCTAAACATGAAGCTAAAGATGAAGCTAAAGGTGAAGCTAAACGTGAAGCTAAACATGAAGCTAAAGATGAAGCTAAAGATGAAGCTAAACGCGAAGCTAAAGATGAAGCTAAACGTGAAGCTAAACATGAAGCTAAAGGTGAAGCTAAACGTGAAGCTAAAGATGAAGCTAAAGATGAAGCTAAAGATAAAGCAAAACATGAAGCTAAACATGAAGCTAAACATGAAGCTAAACATGAAGCTAAACATGAAGCTAAACATGAAGCTAAACATGAAGCTAAACATGAAGCTAAACATGAAGCTAAACATGAAGCTAAAGCGGCGCTGCTTGAGGACGAGCTGATGGAGAAAACTGAAAGTAAATCAGGGGTAGTTTGCCTGGTGGAGGGACAATTTTCTTTGTCGTCAAAATACCAAAGGCCGGACCTCCCACTTGTGCCAGTGCTGAACATCGTGACAAAATGGAATCCACATTTTTGGATTACTTCACCAGGTATTTGAGCTCTTAATGGTGTAATAATATTTCTTAAAATCATCTTAAGGGCCAGAGGTTTTATGCTTAAGGGCCGGATCTGGCCCCAGGATCTGACATTGCCGACCCCTGAAGTAAATGTTTGTTGGAGGCTCTTAGCGCTAATTCTGACAGATATTCATGACATTTAAAATAGAAGAAGAAGAAGGTTTTCATCAGAAATACAACATGTTTTGCTCTATTTGAGTCTGTGTGAACCAGAAAACGAGTCGAGTACTAAAATAGTTGTTGACTTCTACTTTCTGATTGGATAATTGTCCTGAGTCACAGACATTTATGAAATGTTCAGTGCACAAAACTCTCCACAGACCAGAGGTTACATTAACCTAAAAATATCTTTAGCTTTGACAGAGAATATTGAAGATCATCCCTCATTTTTTACGGATTGAAAAACTTTGGGCACCAGGCGAATTTGCCGTGAAAACAAAAGGATTCAATAGAAAACGTGCAGAGCCTTTTCACGTCTGATATAATTGCACAAAATTAAACAATGTGGATTTTCTAAGCGGATAAAGAGGGAACTATATTGTAAGGCCAGGAGTAGTTCCGACATCCACACAGTAAAGTGAAGATATTACTGCGTGGATGCCGAACTACTCCTGGTATTATTACGCCTTACAATATAGTTCCCCCTTTTATCCCCTTAGAAAATCCACATTGTTTAATTTTGTGTGATTATACTTTATCGTGGAACACTTCATGTAATTATATTTAAATTGGGAAAACGTGGAAGAGCTTGGTAGCTTCTGTCTTCACCTGGTTTGGAGCTATAGTGGAGGAGAGGCTAAATGCTAACGCCGTGACAGACGAGTTCATTTGTACCCGTCTGGTCTTCAAAGCTCAGGTAAGAACAAATCTCAGTATGTAAAAACGGTGGCCTGTTCCTTTAAACATTACTGCATGTGAAAATTGAGGAAATTAATCATTTTCCTTTTGTGAGGCGCATTGAGAGGCCTTGTTTACGAAATGCGTGGTATACATAAAGTTGATTTGCCTCATCGATTCTAAAACACACTCATTTCAATAGTTGATTTTTGTATTAACCAAAGTTTGGTCTGAAACAACTTCAGTTATATTTGTGTTTCTGCTTTTGTTTTGTCGTCTCTGCTCGCAAAAACGCTCTGGGTCCTGGGCGGCGGCGTCACCTCGGTGTCCGACAGCTCCTTCCACTGGGGCTGGCTGATGCCGATCGTGTCCAACATCCGGGAGAACTTGAACCTGTTCTCGGCGTTGTCGATGAACTCGGGGGAGGTGCCCAGGATGCGGCACTGCGCCCGGTGCAGGGACATGGCGATGTTGTTGGGCAGCTGACCCCCCATGGACAGAACCACGCCCTCCGGGTTCTCGCGCTCGTAAATGTCCATCACCACCTGCAGAGACATGGGCGGGACACAAGGGGGCGTTAGAGGCTCCTCACGCCGCAGAAAAACTCAGAACAGTCTCACCTCGAAGGAGATCTCGTCGAAGTAGAGGCGGTCGCACATGTCGTAGTCGGTGCTGACGGTCTCGGGATTATAGTTCACCATGATCGTCTTATAACCCATCTGCAACAAAAAATATAAACTAACAGCTACTCAGCACAGACACAGCGCCCAGAGTCCATTTACCATTTACTCCAGCAGTGTCCCGCCCACAGCACCATCTGATTGGTTACTCGCAGAGCCACGGCACGAGTCACAGCCAATCAGCACAGTGCTCGCATTTAGATTCAGATTTCAATAAAAAATATACTATTTACGTGCCTCTAGAGGCCATAAGCGCAACTGCAGGTGTCGTAGCAAGCTGCGATTTTTTAACTTATTAATTGTCCGTGAGAGTAAATACTACGCTGACAGAAAAGACAAAGGGACAGAGGGATATTGTTCATCCAGTTACACAATGGAGATAATTTCTTTCACTCAAACTTGGCTGTAAATACTGTTTAAGCGGTGCTAGCCCACAGTTAGCTTTGCCCGTTGGCCTGTTAGCTTCTTCTTCGTGATTCCATTAGTGTGTATTGGTGACTCCGACCCGGTGGCAGACAATTTGTAATTGTGGTTTTCTGTCCAATCCCATTAACCTCTTACCACCCGCCTAAACCAAATGCATTCTGTCCTCTTTGGCCATTACTATATAGGCCTGTGTAACACCTCATTTGAAAGCTAAGACCCAAAAAACTGATCTTTTCCTCGCGTTGTTGCTTGTGTTGTCTCACCTTTTTAATGTTTTTTTTTCTTTTCTGTTTTTCCATTTTTGTCACATTTTTGTCATTTTTTGTCACATTTTTGTTGAATTTTTGTCAAATTTTTTGTTGATTTTTTTTTATTTTTTTGTTGAGTTTTTGTCACATTTTTGTCACATCTTTGTCACATCTTTGTTGCGTTTACATCCTTGTTTTCTCTTGTTTTGTTTTTTGTCACTGTTTTGGTGCTTTTTTCCCAAGAAGCTTTTTGATTAGGGTAAAGCCAAACTGGATCCGTTCAGGTGGGAGTTAAGAGGTTAACTACGGGAAGGATTTATTAAGGTAAACAAGTTACTTAGTGCTGCTTTCAAAGCCGCCCTCAGCTATTCCCTTTCGCCGGTCTGGAAGGGTTGCATTCCCACATTGCATCACTAGATGCGCCGCCTTCGAAACTGCGAGTCCAACCATAGACTGAAGACACTGGCTTTTAACACGAGCTGAGTTGAGCATTCCATGTTGTTATTTTGTACTGTGTGTGTGTGTATATATATATTTGTCTCTCACTGAAACATGTACAGCACTTTGGGCGGTGTCAACTGTATTTTAAATGTGCTTTATAAATAAACTTTGACCTTTGACCTTTGAAAAAAGGAATAAGGGACTTATTGTGACTTCTTCCTGTGACTATAAGGAAATGGCGGCTCCGGACGTTCTTGGCTCTTATGGACTTTACATTGAAACGTTTTGGCTTCTCTTTAACCTCTTAACTCCCACCTGAACATGTTTTCTCCAAATTCTCCAAAATCTAAAAGCTTCTATAAAACATGGAATAAAAAACGAAATGAGGATGTAAACACAACAAAAAGGGACAAAAATGACCAAAACTCAACAAAAAAGTGACAAAAGAGCAACAAAAATCCAGCAAAAAAAGCAATAATCCAGCAGAAAAATGACAAAAATTCAGCAGAAAAAAAGAGACGAAAATCCAGCAGAAAAATGACAAAAATCCAGCAGAAAAAAGACAAAAATCCAGCAAAAAAGTGACAAAAATCCAGCAAAAAAAGAGATGAAAAACCAGCAGAAAAAAGACAAAAATCCAGCAAAAAATGACAAAAAACAGCAGAAAAAAAAGACAAAAATCCAGCTGAAAAAAAGACAACAATCCAGCAAAAAAAGTGTCAATAATCCAGCAAAAAAAGACAAAAATCCAGCAAAAAAGTAATTAAAAAGTGACAAAAACACATAAGGGAAATAAAAAGTGACGACAATAGCAAAGAGGAGAGAATGCATTTGGTTTTGGCGGGTGGTAAGAGGTTAAGTCATTATTGAACACAGGCCGTGATTCTGACCTCTGTCTTTATCTGAACATGCGCAACAACATCCTAAATTTTTCTTTTGTTATTTACACTTTTTTCCCTGCACTATTCAAAAAACCCTTTCAAAATGCCAACAGGTCTGAGCTTCGTTAGCCCACAGTGAGCACATGGGGGCGCCCTCTGTCCACTGCTATTTAACTTCCTATGGAGCCAACTTGGTCCCGCTTTCGGACAGCTCGACCCGTACCTTGCGCAGCTCGGTGATGCAGCCGACGGCGCACCAGTCGAACTCCACGCTGCTGCCGATGCGGTAAACGCCGGAGCCGATGACCATGGCGTGCGGCTGGTCGAAGCGCAGGTCGTCCTCCGAGCCGTGGTACGTCAGGTAGAGGTAGTTGGTCTGCGCTGGCCACTCCGCCGCCACCGTGTCGATCTGCTTCACCACCGGCTCGATGGACCACTGCTGCCGGAGCCGCCGCACCGCCAGCTCCGTGCTGCAGGGGGCGCCAGGACAACACAGATGTTATCAAACTGAACCAGACGAAACCAGCGCCAACAAGTTTAATGTTTTTGGTTTGGTGTTTGTCAGAAATGTTTAGTTTTAGTCCAGAACTACAATGTGAGGCTACTTTCATGCCGGATAATGCAGACTGAGAACCACTAGGGGTGTAACAGTTCATTAATGTCACAGTTCATGGTGCAAGTGCGATATAAATGCCTGAATGTTCATTATTAGGCAGTTTTTTGTAATTTGAGAAGTACATTGAAAAAGCTTTCTAGTTTTTCAAAGCTGGTTTACAATCAAATGTGCACCTAGGCTCACAATACAAAACAAAATAAAAAACACCGGGGCGGATCTAATAAAAAAAATAGTAGCATTGTCCATGATGTAAGTAGGGGGTTTCTTACTCAGGTAAAAAAAAAAAAATAATAATCTTGAGAGCCACAGAAGTTGTCACTTGGCTCCTTACTATAAAGTTTGCTATAAAGTTGTTATAATTTTTTTTGTCCTGTCAGAAAAGTACTAACCGAGAGTGAGCCAAGTACCTTCTATAGAGCAGATGTGATGTGACATTGGTCATACGGACCAAAAAAACGATGAAATAAATAGTACAAAATAATAACCTTCTTGAAACAATGCATTTATAAAGTGCCAGGTTAACGACTACACTAGAACTTAAGACAGTTCCAGACAAGGACAAAACCGGGCTGACATCAATGGGGTGGCAAGACCTTTACTTGCCACCCCTCTAGAGCCGCCCCTGCTTTTTCCAGAGTTTGTCATATTAGTTTTAAGTCTATGGCCCTCTAGGCTACACTTTAACAACTCATAAGGCAAATATCTACCACTTATAAATTTGAATGGTTCCAAACAAGAAATGCATCGTCTCACAGGAATCAGACCAGAATCAGCTACTGCTATAAAGACGACACAATTTCTTCAGTCTTTAAAAGATTTTGTAAAGAAAGGGGGGTCCACACGACACGACTGGATTGAGTGCGATCATACACCTTCACAATTATTATGCAAATTGTATTTCACTGTCATGAAGGTCCATCAGACTGGCCACGCCCCCTGCCACCCGGTGCTCTCAGGGTGACGGGGACTTCACTGCACGCCGGGGACACTTCTGACAACGACCTGCAGGTGGCGGCTGAAAGATTTAAACATCTCTAATCCCAGCGTCTGACTAAATGAACTCTGAAAGTTATACTAGTCTGACACGAAGAGCTGCTAAAATCTGAAATGCAGCTGGAAAAGGTGTCTTTCAGTGATATAATGTAATGTAATCTTCACTTTATGTAAGTGCTTTGTTTGTCAATGTTTGTCAATGTTCTTGATAAGTAATAGATGAACCGTGACCCACCTCTGCACGGCCAGAGCGATCTGTTTGTCAGAGAAGCCGAGCTGTTTGGCTTTTCTCATCACCTCCGGAGGCATCGCGCTCTCATCCTGAACACACAACATCAGTCAACATTCACATAGTCTGAGGACCGTCTTTATTCTATTCTGAAGGAGTCCAGTTTAGGGACGGGTACCGTTCGCTTTTTTTCAATACAAATACATTAACGACACCTGCTTTTTGGTTCCGGTGCCTTAACGGTACTTGTTTCGATACCTGTGTTATTTAAATTCAATAAAAATGACGTGTATAAAAAGTATCATTCAGGAAAAAATGAAAACAGCACAACAGACACAGGAGCAGCAGCGTCGCCTGTAACTGCGTGTTTTGAGCAGAATTTCCACTTAAGCAGAGATAAAAGAGAGAAAGGACATTATTACCTCCTGAGCTGCAGAGTCAGATCCACATCAGGACACGGTTTCTTTCAGCTAAACTTTTCTAAACACGCTGCGCTTTGACGAAGCGAAAGCTCCACACGTCAAAGATCCTCACATGGTGTGAGCGCTCACTCTGACACTGATCATTTACCAAAACTGTACCAACAATGTCTAATACAGAGTGAGCGCTCACTTTTCTATAAACCAGCTTGGATATTCCCATCTCTGCCGCTGCTTGTAAAGTTGTAACAGCACGTAAGCTCCGCCCAACAGCACATAAGCTCCGCCCAGCAGCACGTAAGCTCCGCCTCCTCCTGTCGCTAAAGGTAAAGACGTCTTTCTTGTTGTCACTGCTTGGTTTTGCTTTTCAATTTGCCTAAAAACTAAAGTTTCTTATTCAGTCCTGGTTTAGTTTAGCTCTGGGTTTAACGACCGGAGTAAGTCCTGGTTTAGACCTGGCTCAGTCCTGACGCAGACCGCGGCTCTGCCATCTCTGTTACAAAAGTTTAGTTGTAGCTTTGCTTCTCTTTAAGGCCAGTTCATGCTCCAGTTCTGGCGTCTTGTGAAGTGTGAAGAGGCCTGTGAGTTATAGCTTTAAGGTGTAGCTTTTCTTCGCTCCATTTGCGCTGAAGCGGCTCATTATCTGCACATACGTGTATATTTTCGACTCAATGCGGGTCTGGAGAGAAAAAGAACCAAAAACTGGCACCGAAATAATTTTATATTTTCGATACCACCCCGGTCGGTATCGTTTAACGGTGCCCATCCCTAGTCCAGTCCAGTCCGGTTGCTCCGTCACCTGATTGAACGTCTCCAGGAGCCTCTCGTGGTCCGCGATGTTCTTCATCTTGTAGAGGAACCAGCGGTCGATCTTGGTGAGTTCGTAGAGTTTCTCCACAGAGTATCCCGCTCTGAGCGCCGAGGCCAGCACGAAGATCCGCTTGTCTGTGGGCATCTGCAGCTCCTGGAACAAAACCAACCACAGTCTGAGTCAAAACTCTACAATCTGAACCCAAACACGAGCTGGACAGACCTTCTCGGAGGCGGGTTTGATGGTGTGATCGAAGCCCACGCAGTTCTCGTCCACCATCCGCAGCGCTTTCTGAAACGCCTCCTCGAAGCTGCGGCCGATCGCCATCACCTCCCCTGGAAACACGGAGTTTAAACTCTCTCCCGAGCCTGAGCGACGCGCTTAGACTCACCGACGCTCTTCATGGAGCTGCCGATCTTGGTGGAGACTCGGAGGAACTTGCTCAGGTCCCAGCGCGGCACCTTCACCACGCAGTAATCCAGACTGGGCTCGAAGTTCGCCGTCGTCGAGTTCGTCACAGAGTTTCTGCAGAAAAACAATGCGTGAGTGAGTGTCCATACAGGCGGCAGAAAATCAAATGTAATACTTTTATTTAAAGTCGAGACGCTGCAGTGAAAACATCGAGCTTCAGCTTGTTTTTTTCTGAATATCTTTCTTTCTATCTATCTAAAAACAGACATTACTGCCATTACTGCTTATTTTGTGATGCTTCATCATCTTTCCCACGGTTATTCATTCATAAATCCATTCACATGTTTGTCTGTAATCCTAATATGGCCATTTCTTTTCTGAATCACAGTTTGAAAGGTTTGAAGCAATTTGTAAAGGTTTTTGGAAAAATTTTGATTTTTTTTTTGAAAATGCTGGAAAAGTTTGAAACATTTTTTTTTAAAGGGACTATACGGAGTTTAAAAATGTTGAAACTAAGTATTTTCCTCCCTCTACATTTTCCTCCATGTCCTAATGTGTAGAATGAGCTCAGACCTGTTCACCACAACTGCCTCTAAAATCCTGCACTGTCACTCAGAAAGTGTTAATTCGGGTCTGAATATCCGTCATGCACGAGCTTAATATAGAAGGTGCAGTTACACGTATGACCAGAGGTGACAGTAGTCAGTATAAAATGACTAACTTGCATCTAGCCCCTTTAAGTTTTGGAAATGTTTTGAAAGTTTGGAAAATGTTTGACATTTTTGGAACAGTTTAAAAAAGTTTGAAGTTGAATAATTCTCAAAACAGCAGGATAAAGTCTGGAAAATTTGGAACAAATTTAGAACAGTTTGAAAAATTTACTCCAACATGGTGGCGCTCCCTTGTAGGAAGATCCAAAATCCCTATGAAAATCTTTCTAAAATATCAACAAAGTCAAACCATAAAGTCAATCCTGACTCTATTTGTTATTTAGATTTCAGTGCTGAAAATATCTAAAATCACAAGCGATATTTAGTCTGGGGACCAATTCATTTTCTCGTCGGGGAGGTGTGGTTTAGTCGTTTATTGTGATGTCTCTCATGTCCGTCTGCACGTCGTATCATCATATCCGATGACGTATGACGTACCCGCTGTAAACCTTCGAGCTTAACTATTTAGAACTCAGTCTAAAGCTTGATCGAAAGATGGCGTCACATCTGCTGTTGTCATGTTTGATCCGTAAATAACTAGGGCTGGGCACCGTTAAACGGTTCCTACTTGGTACCGACCGAAAAGCTCCTGTAGGGGACGGTATTCTGTGCTAATTTTCTGTACTTTTTCTCTCCAAACTTCAATAAATGATCCACAGTGAGTCTAAAAAAGCCTGAACTCATGAGCAGCTTCAGCGCAAATGCAGAAGCAAAGCTGTAACTTACTCACACTGAGCAGAGGGTCTGAGCCAGGACTAAACCAGGACTAAACCAGGACTGAATAAGAAACTAGACTCTTAGACAAATAGAAAAGCAGCGACAAGAAGAAACACATGGGCTTTAGCTTTAGCCGCAGAGCCTGAAGTTACTGCTGTTGTTTAAACTCCAGCTGCACCGGAGCGTTTGGGATCAAAGATTGTTTGTGGAAAAGGTGAGGCTCACTCTGCATTAGCCATGTTTGGAACAGTTCTGGTGCATTGTCAGTGACAGAGTGAGCGCTCTCACTGTGTAACAGATCTGTGACGTGTGAGGAGCTTTCACTGTCGAACAGCTCAGTGAGTTTAGAAAAGTTTATCTTCAGTAAACGGTGCCCAGCCCTATAAATAACCTTTTTTTTTAACCCCAAATCGCATCAAATCATTAAATGTCGCATAGCGTGTCATCGTCTTGCCGTCCCTCTTCGTTCTGGGATCGGTCCCCAAATCTCGGCCATGGTCCTCAGACTGCTGTGAAGTTCAAAATGATTCGAGCGCAGCGGTCTGGTGTTCGCCAGGCTAGAAAATATCTGTAACTTCAGCCAAAATGACAGAATATGGCGATACATTTTTCCTACAATCAGCAAAAGTTTCAATTTTCTCTCAATTCACCTGCAGTGACTCGCCTTAAAACTATTTTAATGACCAAATACTTGCGGTGATACATTTAAATTAAGCAGAGTTCCCTTAAAGACGTACTTGAGTTGCGGCAGGGGGATCCCGAGGCCCAGTTTGGCCGCCACATAGGCCAGAGGGTACCCGGTGGCTTTGGAGGCCAGGGCCGAGCTGCGCGACAGCCGAGCGTTCACCTCGATGATGTAATACTGCGGAGAGAGCGGGTTAGACGTGATCTTCAGTTTCCCACAGACTCGGACTGGTCTCCTCGTACCTGCTCGGACTCGGGGTTGAGCGCGTACTGGATGTTGCACTCGCCCACGATGCCCAGGTGCCGGATGACTTTGATGGCCGTGTTGCGCAGCATGTTGTACTCGCGGTCGTTCAGGGTCTGACTCGGCGCCACCACGATGGACTCGCCCGTGTGGATGCCCAGAGGGTCGATGTTCTCCATGTTACAGACCTGCAGGAGGAACATGTCAGTGATTAAACTCCACAGTGTGAAGACCAGGATCATCTTCCCGGTTTTGCGTGAGCGTATCCGACTGACCGTGATGCAGTTGTCGTAGGCGTCCCGCACCACCTCGTACTCGATCTCCTTCCAGCCCTTCAGAGACTTGTCCACGAGAACCTGCGAGGTGTGAGAGAAGGCCGCGGTGACCAGCGTCGTCAGCTCGTCCCGGCTGTTGGCGAAGCCCGAGCCCAGGCCGCCCAGAGCGAAGGCCGAGCGCACCAGGACCGGGTAGCCCAGGCGCTCCGCCGCCGCCGCCGCCTGCAGGACAGAGAGCGCCGAGATGAAGGATAAATAAAAGATAAACAGCACAACATTATGAAATCAGAAAAGCACCAAGATCCTCTTTCAGTAACATCTGGTCACGTGACTGTCTCGAAAACTGCTTCATTCTGTGAGTTGTGTATCGTGTCTCAAAGCGGGTCATCGGCTCAGAGCATCTCACTGAGCTGCCTTTAAACAACAGAGGTTTCCTCGTCCATATAGTGACGTAAATCATTAGTCATAGATAAATAATAATGTATTTCCCCATTTCCCATTGGAGAAAGTGTCTGTGAGCCAGAATACATTTTGTATTTTCTTATTCTTTACAAAGTCTTGCTTTTGAACAGATACTAAAGCAGGCGTGGAGCTGATCAGGCGAGGGAAACGTAAGGAGCCTCTACAGCAAATAGAGCCAAAGTGAGCTCTGAATGAAGTTAAAAGATCACGCATTGATGTCCTGCCTTTGAGCAGCAGAGCCACAGGTGATTGAGGCCCCGCCCACTGAGGCCCCGCCCACTGGAGCAAAGAAGTCGCACCAGCCAAAAAACGCAAAATGAAGAAAAAAACTCTGCTGACAAGCCTCTCTCCACAGTAGGGCTGAAACGACTGATCAATTAATCGACGGCTAATCGATTATTGAAAAAGTCGACAACTATTTCGGTTTTCTGGCTCACACAGACGGACAGATCTGAATGGAGCAAAACTTACATAAAGAATGAGCAAAAAGCATTTTTGATGAAATCCGACTTTCTTTAGGGTCTGTAGTGGTTTGTACATTGAAAATTTCATGAGTAGAGCCTCCAACAAACATTTCCCTTTAGTTTACTCCATCAACACATCCTCAAGCAGCGCCACTTAAGCTTTATGTGAAAAAAATATTTAAAAATACAATTTTCCTTCACCATTCACAGCCAACCGATTAATCGTAAAAATAATCGACAGATTAATCGATTACAAAATAATTAGTTGCAGCCCTACTCCACAGCACGTCGTTCATTCAAGCACCCAGTAGCAAAGTCACTCCTCCTTCTAGCTTTTTTGTTTTCTTCATTGCAGTGAGAGTAACCTGTGCTTTTCAAACTTTCTTTCTGCTGATCCATTATCGTTTTTGGCTGAAAATTAAAGCCTGGTACACAAGCCTATACGCATGTTGACAAGTGACGTCACAAGCACGTGATCCTGAGCCGTGGCACCGACTGGAGGGCAAAAGGAAAGCACAGGCCTTTGTACTCCATTATAAAATAGCTAAAAACTTTGGTCAAAAGATCGTGCTAAATATGGCTAAATATAATAACATCAATGTAGTGAAAACACACACCCCTGTAGGCGACACCAACAAGCGAAGGAAGGAGAGGAGCGTAACATTTCACTGATGTAAGATCAGATTTAACATGTAAAAAGCAACAGCTGTGAATCAGCGACCGTGCCATGACTCACTTCATGCTATTAGAGGTAAGAAAATACAAACCTGCTCCACATGCACAGACACAAAAAACAAAAAAGTTACTACCATCAAGTGCCAGCCATGTCTGCGGTTCAAGAGAGGACGGTCCAGTCACAGCAGACCTTTGAACCGAGCACTTTCTAAATGTACAACAGGTCATTTTGTCCCAACTGTGGGGATGCTTTCATCTTCTTTTGGTGAACTTTGGTGATTTTAATGATATTTAAGTGCTGATAATAATAATAAATGAATAGCCTAAATGTAATTGTTAAACTGGTTTAGGCGAAAATGTTGACTTAACTGTTAAGAGTAACTTTAGACTATAGTTTAAGCTCAAACTTTTTTTAATGACGTTGTGTCTGTCGTATATGGCACGGATGAAATGGGCTTTCTCCGACAGTCAACAATAACATTCAACGTGCGTATAGCGCCCTCTAAGTGGCTGGAGTATAAGTCACACCCTCAGCCAAACTATGGAAAAAAGTGCGACTTATAGCCCTGAAACTCCGTCTGGTCTGACCTGCTCCACGGAGAAGGCGGCCTCGCTCGGAGCCACGTGTTCGTTGATCTCCTCCATCTTCTCCACGAAGATCTTGCGGTCCTCGGTCATCTCGATGGAGGACACGGGCGTCCCCAGCACCTTCACCTGGTATCGCTCCAGGACGCCGCGCTTGGTCAGCTCCACGCCGCAGTTCAGCGCCGTCTGCCCCCCGAAGGTCAGCAGCACGCCGTCCGGACGCTCGTTCTTTATCACCTGCAGACGGACCACGAGGAGTTACAGCCAAGAGAGGAACGAAGACAAACATGATCAACGGTTTGGAGCTAATCTTCTGTCATTGTTGAGATTTTTAGTCAGTTTTTTCTCCTTTAACCTCTTAACTCCCGCCTGAACCGAGAGGATTCTTTTTCCATCATTTTTTTGTTGGGTATTCAACTCATTTTTGTAACTTTGTCATTTTTTTGTCACATTTTTGTAATTTTTTCGTACATTTTTTTTATCACATTTTTGTAATTTTCTGGTCACATTTTTGTCAAATTTTTATCACATTTTTGTCAAATTTTTGTTAATTTTTTGTCGAATTTTTTTAATTTTTTCGACAATTTTTTTCATCAATTTCTTGTGACATTTTTGTGACATTTTTGCCACTTTTTCATCCATTTTTGGTCACTTTTTTGTCACATTTCCATCATTGTTTTCGTCTCAGTTTTGTTGCTTTTTTCCAGAGGCTTTTGGATTGGGGTAAAGCCAAACTGGAGAAAATGTGCTCGGTTCACGCGGGAGTTAAGGGGTTAAACATCTTAGTCTGAATGTCAGAGTAAATCTTGAAAAAAAATGTTGCATGTTTTCTTTCTAGGGAGGCACCGATACCACCGTTTCTAAAACCGATACGAGTACTTTGATTTAAGTACTTGCCGATACCGAATACCGATACGAGAACAGACTTTTTGAAGTGAATACACAGTTTATAGACTGACTTGGTTTGTAATTAGTTCATTTACTCATTTACATTTCCTTGAGTAAAGTCGGCGACACTTTTAAGAGAAGTTATATCAGAATTGATCAGAGGCCATTTTATTATTATTATTACAGCTCATGTCCTAAAGCTCCTCAATGCTTGTGCTTTATTCATTTATGTATTTGTATTTAACAATAGTATTGAGATGTTACTTATTACTGCAGATAAATGGTCTCTTTTCTCCTTTACTTCAGCTCCGTGTGGATTTTCTCGTGTGTTTATAGTAACTTATCCAGTAGCTTCAGCAATTTGATGGTTTTGCTCATTCTGGCTCAATATAAACATGCTGTATCTCTTTATTCTGGGTTTTCTGAGGACTTTTTAGTCGCTGGGTTAGTTTTTCAGATGAATAAACCCCTGGGCATAAAACGGCATAAGAATCTCCAGAACTGTTAACAGCGAGTTAGCAGCTAGTTAGCAACATTAGCCTGTATGTTGTAAACACTGCAGACATTTAGCTCTGGTTAAATCCAGCACAGGCTCTGATTTAGGGAGTGTCGTCTGTAATAAAGTCAGCTCTATGTGGAATATTGGATTTACACTAAATTATTCTCCAGTTTATTGTTATTTTCTGTTAAATTGCTGATATAGAACACCTTTCTCCGCTCTTCTCCTCCAAGGGCCTCCCAGAAAAAGAAACACCATAGCTGGATTATAGCGTCATCTCGGGGGCAGCTCAGGATACGTGGATATAAAATATGTCAATATCTGAATGAAGACAAGTGGGAACCCGGCATTTGTGGAGTAAATCGCTACCTCGTCAAAACGTCATAAAAAAAGAATCATACGGGTAAGTTTAGTCGTTTTTACACTCTGATATGAAACCTAAAATGTTATGGGAGAAACGTATCTAAAAGTCTCAGCATGGACCTGTGTGTCCGTCCCGCTCGTGTCCCGTACCTGTGTGACGTAGTCCGCGGTGATGGGCAGGAAGTAGACTTTATCGGCCAGGCCTTTGGACGTCTGCACGGTGGCGATGTTGGGGTTGATGAGCACGGTCTGGATCTTCTCCTCCTTCAGAGCTTTGATGGCCTGGGAGCCCGAGTAGTCGAACTCGCCCGCCTGCCCGATGGAGAGGCCGCCGGAGCCCAGGATCAGCACCTTCCGCGGCCGCTCCACCGCACCCTCGGGGCCGTCCCGGTACGTCAGGTGCTCCGTCAGACGCTGCTTCACTGGAGACGACAGCGCGACACTCAGACACATTTATGAAGAGTTTAAATGATGCTGGGGTAAAGTGGAACGTACCGGTTTTGGTGACGTTTCCCGCCTTGTGCTCGAGGACCGTCTCCAGGAAAACGTCGAACAGAGACACCAGGTCTGTGGGGCCCGCCATGTGCTCCGGGTGGAACTGCACACTGAGGACGGAGAGAGAGCACCGTCAAATACACCTTTACAGGAGTCTAACTCACGCAAGCTTTAGTGTTGGCTAAACTGGAGACCAGAGACTTGTTCCTCTAACTTTGACCAATCAGAGGAGAGAATCCTCTGCTTTGTTAAAGAGGGGGTATTCTGCTTTTTTCAATCACACAGCACCATCTATATCACACTACAATGATGACAAACCTTCTGTTGGTCTGTAAATGCAGTAAATTAGAATAACTGCCTTGTATAAAATGTCTCTCTCAAAATGGCTGTAGTGAATGTCTTGAAATAGGCCTCTGTCTCTTTAAGAACCTCTGAGCCTTTAGACACGCCCCCTCCACACGCTGTCTGTGGCATCAGTGGGGAGGGGGTTCTGCTGAGGAGCAGTGGTTGGTTACTCGGCTGGTGACGAAAGCTCGGAGGCGTCTCCAGGAGGTGGGGGCGTTCCTAGGTTTACCATGTTCTTGAGACAATAAGTATTAAGGGTCTAATTTGTTATCTCCGATGGAGCCACCACCTGCAGGAGGAGCCATAAGGGGCTGGTGCCACGTGACCCGGCAACGGACAAGTGGAAGAAAATGGATGGATATAAAGTGTTTACTTGTGTTTATTTGGCCCATGAGCATCAGGTCAAACACTCTGTTTCTGCTTCATGAACAGTAACAGTCACTGCTGTCACATTTAGGAGCAGAACGGGGCATTCATTCAAAGCACAAAACTGGCTTTTAAAATTCCTCTAAATATATTCACGAGTTAAGCCCCGCCCCAATCCCCTCCCTGAGACCCGCCCTGAGCCCTGAACCCCGCCCCGCCCTGAGCCCCGCTCCGAGCTCACCTGAACATGGGCAGGGAGTTGTGCACGATGCCCTCGTTGCTGTGGTCGTTGGCGTTGGTGAACAGGACGTCCCAGTCGGGGGGCAGAGTGTCGGGGTCGACCGCGTAGCCGTGGTTCTGGGACGTGATGAAGCAGCGCTCGGTGCCGCGGTGAACGCACGGCTGGTTATGGCCGCGGTTTCCATATCTGAGGAGAGACGAACATGAAGACACAGAGTTTAGAGGAAATGGAACAAAGAAACCAGTGCATTTAAATCATTCCTACAGATCTGTGTCCATTCTCGTAAACAGAGGAATGATGGATCTTTTTAATGCCATTTTAACCCCTTAACTCCCACCTGAACCGAGCACATTTTCTCCAGTTTGGCTTTACCCCAGTCCAAAAGCTCCTGGAAAAAAACTGTGAAAATAGCAACAAAACTGAGACGAAAACAATGATGGAAATGTGACAAAAAAGTGACGAAAAAATGGATGAAAAATAATAATAATGTCACAAAAATTACAAAAAAGTGACAAAAATGTGAGAAAAATTAGATTAAAAAATTTAACATTTTTACGAAAAAATGTGACAAAAAAAGTGACGAAAATTGGATGAAAAAGTGGCAAAAATGTCACAAAAAAATACAAATTTGTTTTAATTTTTGTCACATGAAAAATGTGACAAAAATGTGATAGAAATGTGACCAAAAAAATGACAAAAAACGGATAAAAATGGCCGAAAAACAAAACAAAAAAAATGACAAAAAATGTGAGAAAAAATGACAAAAAAGTTACAAAAATGAGTTGAATACCCAACAAAAAAATGATGGAAAAAAATCTGATGACGTGAGGAAAAAGATCCTCTCGGTTCAGGCGGGAGTTAAGAGGTTAAAGCCACGAACACGGAGAAAAAATCAGCACATTTTTCCTTTCTTAAGATGTGCAAACATTTCATCAAACACTCTTCGATAACAGTTCTTTGTTTACGATACCGACACCCAAACAATACTTTTTGATTCCCCATTCTGAAATATCTGTCGTCTAGAACCACAACAGAACAAAAAGCCGAATACATCAAAACATGGATCCACATGTTTTCTGTCTGATTTGAATGGGACGGATTAATCTGGCGGCCTCAGTGACCCCTCAGTGACCCCCCCGTTCCCTCCTCTGTTCCCTCGGTTTAATAGTTTAGCCGTTTCCGCGCGGTCAGCAGTTCAGAGCCATTTGTTTTGGGAACTCCGGCCCCCGCGCTCGCTCCGCTATCAGAGAAACGCTGAAGTGAAGGTCGCGGACGCCGTTCCCAGAAGCCTCAGCACTGACTTGAGTTTGTAGGTCTTGGCTCCGATGACGAGCGACAGCAGCTGGTGTCCCAGGCAGATCCCGAACACGGGTTTGGTCCGGCCCTGGTCCCCGGACAGGACTTTGCGGAGGTTCTCGATGGTGGCGTCGCAGAACTGAGGGTCCCCGGGTCCGTTACTGATGAACAGGCCGTCGAAATCTGAGAGGAGCAGACACAAGAGTTCAAACATCACCTGTGATGGTCAACACACAAAGACCCACGACAAGGCGGCCCACGACAAGGCGGCCCGCAACGAGGCGGCCCGCTACAGGGCGGCCCGCTACAAGGCCCCCAAAGCTTGTCTACAAAACAGGCACATTGAAACTAAATGAAAGGACATTTGCTATATTGTAAATGGTCTCAACTCAAATAGCACTTCACCCAAAGCCCAAAGGAACCGATCACCCACTCACTCTGTCATTTGGACTTTGGGAAGAGCTGCTGTAGGTGATTCGAATCAGCTGATCAGAGTGGATCAGAGTGGATCATGTGATGTATCACTTTGTCATAAATAAAATAAGACACGTAGGTCACTGTTAACACATTAAGTGCCAAAAACGGAAAAACTTGTTGAACAGCTGTAAACCCGACACTTCTCTCTCTCTGGAGCGCGTTGACAAAGCAGAGGCTTCACATGGAAAGATCGAAACAGATTTTAACTTTTCTCTGAGTTTTTCAATGGTTAAAATCAGTCCAAGGACGACTGAGAAACATCCTGTTAAAGTCTTCAATCCAGAACCAGGCTGTTTAAATGTGACAATAACATGCAGGGTTTCAACAATGTTGTCGTTGAAAATTGACTTGAAACTGAGATATTTAGGCATTTGCCTCTTCACATAAAGTTAGTGTCCGTCCAGAGAGGAGGAGAGAGAAGAGTTAATCAGAAAGGAAAGTGTTGTATAAAACATGCATTATCTCCGAACCTACGGAGAGCTTAGAGTCTCGTCTTTCAAAAGAGCCACAGCATGTGTCCATAACTATAACATAGAATACTCTGTGGTGCTACGAATATCATGAAAAATGGTCTGGATTGTTGGCTCTGCAGCTAAATCCCCAAAACAGCCTCAATGTGTTAACCTGCAAAACATTAGCTCTTTCTTGCAAGTTTCCTCGCTCAGACTGAAGTACGAGCCCTGACGATGGTTTCTCTGCCTCCGCTGCTCCTCTCGTCCCTCCAAACAAAGTTTACAGTGGCCTCCCTGTCCGTCACAGACCGTTCCCTTTTTCATGACTGGTGCTTTTCTGAGCAGCCAAAGTTCAGTGACTGGCTTTTCCCAGTGTGGACTGTGACAGACAGGGGGCGCTGTAAACCCTGTTGAAAGGGATGAATAACTGGGCAATATCCAGATTGATATTGTAGAGGCAATAAACTTAAAACTGTTTTGGTTGTTTGTAAAGTAGCAGCAAATATTCCGTTTTTCCGTCATCGTCGTTTTATCAAGTATTATCTACTGATGGGCAAAAATGTTTGTCAAGTCGCAGTAATAAAGTTTGTCCACAAGATGTCAGTGTTCAGACAAAATGAAGCAGCTCTGAAGCTCTGAACTAAATAGATAAACATTCTAAACATTCAAACTACTATTGTATTCGAACAGAGCAGCGGAGACAGCTCTGAAGGACAAGTCGCTAAAGCAAAAAGAGCAAAGCTTCACATGTGATAAGTCGTACATTTGCTACAGTGATATCGTCTCAGTGTGTGAGGCACTGACCGTCCGTGTGCAGAGGGTGGTCCCAGGGCACCACCGTGACTCTGGCTCCTCTCTCGGCGAAGCATCGGATCTGGTTAAACTTCACCCCACAGTCGACCACCGTGATCCGCACGGCGCCCGAGGGGTTAAACACTCGCGGCTCCTGGACAGAAAACACGGGTTAACGGTGGCTCAGTGGTTCAGCCGCGGCACACGTGCGGACGCCGAGTCTGACCTTCATGGAGACCTCCTGCACCAGGTTCCTCTGGTCGGGGTCGTCGAAGGGAACGCTCTCCGCCGCCGCCCCCTCCACCACCAGCTTCCCCAGCATGGTGCCCTTCTCACGGATCTTTTTGGTCAGAGCGCGAGTGTCGATGCCTGGGGGAAAACGTTTATGACAAAATATCAACACGGGGTTTAAACGGGCAACAGCAGGTCACATTTACTGCTTTTTACGCCAATATTAAAGTCTATACAGAACATTTTTAATGCCACCAATGCAAAAACAGATACAAATCTAAAAGCTTCTTGAAAAAACTAAGGAGGAAAACACAACAAAAAAGCAACCACAGAAAAACAGTGAAGAGACAAAAAAGTGGCGGAAAATGTGACTAAAAACAGACAAAATTGATGAAAAATGTGAAAAAAAATAATGGAAAAACTGACGAAAAATGATTTAAAAAAAACTGACAAAAAATGATAAAAATGTGACAAAAATAATGAAAAATTTAACAAAAATGTGACGAAAAATAATGAAAAAAGTGACAAAAAAATAATGAAAAAAGTGAAAAAAATAATGAAAAATGTGAGAAAAATAATGAAAAATGTGAGAAAAAAGTGATGAAAAATAATGAAAAAAACGGACGAAAAATAATGAAAAATGTGACAAAAAGTGATGGAAAATGTGACAAAAATTATTAAAAATGTGACAAAAAAGTGACGAAAAATAATGAAAAAAGTGACAAAAAATGATGAAAAATGTGAGAGAAAAGTGACGAAAAATAATGGAGAAAAAAAACGGACAAAAAATAATGAAAAATGTGACAAAAACTGATGGAAGAAAAATGGGACGAAAAAGTGGAAAACAAGCATAAAGATCCATTTAAATGAGTTTTGTAGGTCTCATGAGGCACTACTCCTATAGGCTGTGAGCTTTTAGATTTGGGTAAAGCCGAACTGGAGAAAATGCCCTTGGTTAAGAGGTTGAAATGGAGCACATTATTACTATCATTAAAGGTGGGCTCTGGGGGATTTTCTGTTCCTGACCTTGGATCCCGGGGACGCCCTGCTCCTGGAGCCACTGGTGCAGCGAGCGGGCGCAGCTCCAGTGACTGGGCTCCTCCGACAGCTCCCCGATGACGAGCGCCGCCGCGTGGATACGACTCGACTCGAACCACTGCGGGAGAAAAGACACACGAGCGTGAACGACCGCTCTGAACGTGGCGAGCTGAACCTGCGCAGAGTCAGACCTTGCTGAGGTCGAACTCCCCGTCCTCGTCTTTGGGGACGCCGTAGTTCCCGATCAGGGGGTAGGTGAGCGTGAGCAGCTGGCCCCGGTACGAGGGGTCTGTGAGGGCCTCGGGGTACCCCACCATCCCCGTCTGGAACACTGCGGATGGAGAACAGCAGTTAGGCTTTCACTAGAACATCAGGAGATGGGCCGTCACAATATATCACCTCCAAAGTCTTTCATATGACTGAGGTCCACACTCAAAACTCAAAACTAAAATGAATAGAACCTAGAAATGTGCAAAAGCTCAGTTCTAGGTATAATCTGAGTGAAAATTGAGGAATAAATGGTTAAAAAAAAATGGTAAAAGGGGGGAAAGTTTGAGAACAAAATTGGGGGGGAAAATTGTGAAAGATTGGGGGGAAATTTCTGTGAAAGAGGTTGGTGAAACTGGAGAGAAAAATAAGGAAAAATGGGGGGAAATGGAAACAATTTGGAAATAATAGAGGGAGGGATTGATAAATTGGGCAAAATTATGGGAAAAGAAAAATGGAAACAATGGGCGAAAACTGTGGGAGGGGTCGGGGTGGAGAAAAATTGGAAACTATGGGGAAAAAAACTTTCAAAATTGTCTAAAAATGAGGAATAAATGCTACAATATTGAAAATAGTTCTTTTTTAAGCTCGTTCTGCTCCTGATTAGGACGATATGCGATACAGCTGTGCGATATTACGCTAACGATATTATAACTACATCTCACTAAACCATTTTAACAAGACATGCTCCGTTCGAATTAAACACAAATCTTAATTAACTTGTTTTTAGCAAATTTCAGCAAATATTTAAAAAAAAAAGACTAAATCAGCACCAAAACTAAGATTGAACCACATTTATAACTTCCATTTTGTAATGGGTGATATTGTTATCTTAATATTCTGTATCGTGTATAGACACAGACGGCATCTCGTCATAGGAGGGGGCGTGGCTTCGTCGAGGGGGAAAATAGAATCTTTAGAGAAACACGATTTTTCACTCTTTTTAGACATTTTCTGGTAGAATATCAACTTATTTATCACATACAAATAAACTCAAGTGTAAATCGGGCCCATATGGATATTTTCTCACAGCAGATTGTTCAGTAGAAGTGAAAAAACAGCAGTTGTAGCTAACCGTTAGCATTAGCCCGATGCTAACATGAAGCTTCCTGTTAGCATTCTTTGTTATTTATGTATTTATGGGCTGTTGAACCACTTTGCTCCACTTCATGTCTTTGTTTCTTTATTTAGTTGAAAACTATATTCATAATTCAGCGTTTATTCAGCAAGTAGTTTTTTGAATAATTAGAGAAAGTTTTGATTTTTCTCCAAATTGTTTTTCCCTGAACTGTTTTCAGACATGACCATATATGGGCGACTCCAGAGACACCGTCTGTGTTTCTAATTCAACTCTTCAACACGAGCAGCGACTTCTCTGGAGCGTCCGACCAGAAAACGGGACGAGACAAGAGGATTTCAGACAAAGCCGCTCAGATGCCCTTCCATTCTCCAGAAGAGTCACTCCTGGAGTGTCTCTGTGGTGATGGGGGAGGTCAAAGGTCAAAGGTCTATTGTTACTTTAGAAATGACCTCAATGAAAAGAGGAGCCTCGGCCACATCAGGGCTGGGCAGGAAGTCGTTAAACAGCTGTTTGGAAGAGAAGGAAATGGGGGAAAAGTGCGTGTGTGGGAAAGAAATTAGGGAAAACTGGGACAAAATGGAAAAAGAATTGGATAGATTGGTCAATGGGTAATTAATCGAACTTTAATCAAATCATGACTTTAATAAAGGTGGATCTCGATAATCGTGTGGTGCGTTTTAATCGTTTTTTTCATATTGATCGATCTAGATTTTTTTTATTCGATTTCTTTTTTGTTTAAAAGAAAAAAAAAGAAAAAAAATCTAATCAAAAATCGAGATCAATCAATATGAGGTAAATATTCCATAATCGCCCAGGCCTAGAATGGGCACAACTGTGGGGAAAAATAATATTAAAAATAATTGAAAACAATGTGTAAAAGAAAAGGTCAGAGATTGGAGTAAAAATGGGGACATTTTGTGTAAAAAGTGGGAAAACAATTGGGGGAAAATAAGGAAAAATGTATTGAAACAATGGGGAGAAATGAGGGGGAAATATGGGTGGGGAAAAGGGTGGTAGAAAAATGGTGCAAGAAAAAAACGGAGGAAATGGGGAAAATTTGGAGAAAATGGGGGAAATTAGCAAAGTGTTTGTTTTTACTGCCCTTTTTCGAATGATTATCTTTGTAACGAGTAACTGACGTACATTAACTCATTGACTGCCAATGACGTCTATAGATGTCAATTCGGTTTTCCAATGTGAACAGCTGCAGCAAAGCCTTGAGCATGTCTGGTGTTGAAATCTTAGTTGTGCTGCCTATGCTGCCACCCAGTGACTCAATAAAAGAACTACAAGTTATTTTATTGAGTCACTAGGTGGCAGCATTGCTCTTTCGTTTTCTCTGCTTTTTGGATGATTTCACCTTTTTTCTACGGACGATCACTAAAGAATGGAAAGAGGTACAAACAAACTTTTTTTTGATGAAAGAAACGAGTCTGATCTTTTTTTTGGTGGGTTTCGTGTTGACATGGACCGAGACCTACATTTTCTGTGGGTCTTGAAACAATAGTCAAAATCCTGAAAAACTTCTGGCAGGGGGAGCTTTATGGTTTGAAAATGGCTGACAGTCAGTGAGTTAAGATGTTCGCAGCATTTTTTGCGAATTTCTGATAGTTTGCACAAATATCACCATCGGTATCGCGCACCGAGTATCGACTCCCAACAATATCGCGATGTACTTTCTCATCCCTTCCCTACACATAGTTACACTTCTAAAAAAGTATCACGTTTGGGCCCGAGCCAGAAGTCTGAGTCAGTGTTTTCCAGAGGTGTAGCTCATAAAAAACCTTTGTCAAAACTTCCAACGGATTTTACAACGAGCGCCCGGAGGTTTTGAGGAGGAGCGGCCGAGGGAAGGCGCTCCTGCCCGGTCAGTGGGTCATGCATTTACCCCCGGGGGGCATCACCCACCGCAGGCACGGAACGCACACAAACTTACCACAACTTTTCCAGCCAAGACTTTCACTCCTGCAGAACTAAACCAAGCAGGAAGTTTGATACATTTCTGTCACTTTGTCCCCACTCACCCACTTCTCCAGACACGGACACGTTCGCCCCGAAAAGCCGCCCTTTAAAGGTGCTCCCGTCCTCCAGGATCAGCGTGGCCATGGTTCCCTTTTTGTTATCCCTCCCGTATCTCCCGGTGATCGGTAAAGTCGGTAAAGTCTCCCACGTGAAGCAGCAGCGCGCGCGAAAGGATGAGACGCCGGTAAATCACGCACTAGCGAACCCGGATGTGGCTCCAAACAGCGGCTTCGTGGAGGTTTGGGTAAAGTTCAGGTGAAATCCGGCCGGAGCTGAAGGATTTAAAGCGTTTTGTCGGTTTTTAGAGGACGGTGTGACGGAGAGGAAGGAGCACGGTGTTCCACGCGCCGCCAGCAGCGTGGAAGTCTGCCCTCCGCGTGGACCGTGAGAGTCGGGACCTCGGTCAGACTCACTTCCGCTCAGTTTCTTCAAAATAAAACTAAACACAGGCTTTTTTTAAGTGTGGAAAGTGAGACGTATATTTTTTATGTTTTCATAATTTTACAGGAAACGTTTGTTGTTTTAGTGGCAGCAGTTTATCCCACAAACATATCTTTGTTAAAAGCTTCAAACTTATTCCCTAATAAGGAGTTTCCGGTAGCGTGAGGTCGCTTGACAAACATTTGCACGCCCCCAAGTACGTCATCACGTTGTGATGTTGCGACTCTGCAGTTGTTTGACCTGAAAAGATGCATCTGCAAATGAGTATGTGGCGTGGATCTATTAGGTATGTGCCGGATTTAAAAAATGTTTTTACATTTTCAGTATCATAACTCTCTGGCTGTGTATGTGTCTGGGTAACACAGGTATTACAAAGACTGCTGCTGGACTCATGCGCTTCAAAAATATTTATCTTATATTTCTACTGTTTGTGTTCTCTTACAAATAATCCTGAAGCGCATAATAGTATCTTGAATATGGGGTAGGCACATATAAGCTTTCTTGCTTCGGCCGACTCCCTTTGAGTTATTACCATGGTCTTACCGTGGTCATACCGCGGTCATATCGCCTCTGGGCCGAAGGCGCAGACTGGTTGCCTCGCTTCCGTCAGTCTACCCCAGGGCAGCTGTGGCTACAATAGTAGCTTACCACCACCGAGTATGGAGTGAACGAATAGTGCAATGTAAAGCGTCTTTGAGTGTCCAGAAAAGCGCTATATAAAACCAATGCATTATTATTATTATTTTATTTATTTTTTCCTTTGGCTTCATGTGACATGAATGTAAACATATGAATGTAAATAATGTAAATAATTGCTCAAATAAATCAAATCAAATCAAACTTTGCATTTGAACCTCCTCAGCAGAGCAGCCAAAATATTTACTCCTGTAACATTACATTAGAATCATTTAAACAGGTAGAAGAAAAAAATAGTGACCCAAATATTTAAGAGTAAAAAAGTACTTTTTTGTTTACCTGAGTACTGTGAGTAACTTAGTGTAAAAGTTTGATTCATGTTTCAGTTGTGACATAAAATGATGAGATACAAAACATGGAATAATGTGAAAATTGTAATATTGTCAAAGAAAATACCATGTTGGATTTTATTCCTAAAGTTCCTGTGGGTGCTGCAAACAGGTTCGCTTTCAGTGGAGTCTCCGTGTGGTCTCTGAGAGAAGCAGCTGTGGACACTGTGGGGACGTCACAGAAACGTCTCACAGGTTGAGGACAACAAATAGTGTTTGAGGCACAACTGCTTGAGACCGTGCACTTCTCGGAGACCGTGCGGAGGCTCTGCTGAAATCGAACCTGTTCATTTTCATGGAGATGATTTGGAGACCTGGGGACGTCTCGGAGAGAGTTCAGCGGCGACTCAAGTCTCCAGCGAGTCTCCAGGCTAGTGAACAGACTTTGCACTGTACCAGAAGTGTCAATACAATGTAATAAGTGAACTTCTCCACTGTGAGATCAGTGAAGGTTATATTATCTTATCTTATCTTATCCTGTAAGTGCTGACCCAAGGCAAAAAAGAGGTATAGAGTTAATATGGTTATAAAATAGAATATTTCTGTGACGGGTGAATCTATCCACATGAAACAAAAACTGTCACAAAGTCCAGCGTCTTCTCTCTCAGCACAAACAAAGTCAGGTCACAAGACTGTCTCGTAAAGGCTTCCAAAAGTGGAGACGATATTCAAAACGATGTGTTTGATGTTGATCAGGTGAATGTTTTTATTAATCCAATCCCTTCCAGATAATGATCAATAAAAACATTTGGACATTTCTCTCCAAACCGGTGTCTCTGTCTCTGAGTTGTCCGGTGTGTCGTGAACAAATCCTCCGTGAAAGTTCTTCACAAACGAAACACCAGAAAACCTGGATTCACCTTGATCCACACAAAGATTAACTAATTCTGTTACTCGAGTAGAAGTTACGCAGTTACATCCTCTCCTCTGTGATGATGCAGCTCCAGTGTCTGTCCAAAGACCGCGCTGTTTGTGCTGTAACTAAATCCTAAATAAACTACGTCTAAAAATATCACAGTACTACACACACACACACAACCATGTACTTCTATCTTAGTGAGGACACTCATAGACATAATGTATTACCCTGAACCCTAACCCTAAAACCACACCTTGACCTTCAAAGAGTGAGGACCACCCAAAATGTCCTCACTTTCCATTGCAAACCTACCAAGACCCGGCCGTCCTCCTAAACTTACGGACCGAACAAGGACAACATTGACCAGAGCTGTTACCAAGAAGCCCATGATGACCCTGGATGAACTGCAGAGAGCTACAGCTCAGGTGAGGGAAACTGTCCACAGAACAACTATTAGTCATAACTGCACAAATCTGGCCTTCATGTTTTTTCTTTTTTTTTTTTTAATCCCACTGTCATTAAGCCAGATTTGTACAGTGTACGACTAATAGTTGTTCTGTGGACAGTTTCCCTCACCTGAGCTGCACTCTCCGCAGTTCATCCAGGGTCATCATATTTAGTCATTAAGGGAACATTCAGAATTCTTCACTGAACTTCTGTAGGGAATTGGTTGCACTAAAGGGAAAAGGGGGGCTGATATCTACTTTTCAGTTCTTTATTCATAAAAGAAAATCGATATCACGTATAAATACCATTTCTGTTCAATTAAATATATTTGTTTATGGTCCATAGAATGTCAAAATGTTGAAAAGTTAAATATATACTGATGCATATACCACTGTAACTCACTGCTGTCATTGATCAGGGACAGTGGAGGCTAAATACAACAATAGTCGTAAAGTATGAAGCAGAGTTAGTTCTAATGGTGATTTGAGTGAATGTAAAGCGTAAAGAGGGGGGCAGACCACAGAGGGATGGGGCACCCGGGCTCTAAAGTGGGGTAATCCTTGGCAGTGAGCGCAGGCTGAAGGCATGTGCAACAGCTGGGGCTCACAGTCGACTACGCAGATTCACAAAACCAACACAAACAGGGAGCGGCGTGCGGGTTTTCAGGCTGAACGTGGACGTTTCTCTCGTCTCGTGTTGGATTAAACTCGACGTGACTTAATTTCTTTGACTTTTCCGTTTTTCGGCATTTGGAAAACATCCGAAAGTTTGGAAGAAGTCGATCAGAAGCAAAGGTGGGTCAGCTGTTTTACTCCAGAGCTGAGTCAATTCATCACACGACTTTCTGGAAGGTCGTGAAGCGAATGGACTTTGAAGAGAAATTAAAGAGTTAAGATGTTGATGAAGTGTAGATGATGGTGAGTGTTTGGTTCCAGGGTCTGCGATGGAGGAGCTGGAGAAGCAGCTGCTTTGCCCCGTGTGTCTGGAGATGTTCTCCAAGCCCGTGGTGATCCTGCCGTGCCAACACAACCTGTGCCGCAAGTGTGCCAACGACATCTTCCAGGTAAAGTCACGTTAATCCAAAAGTGTGCCAACGACATCTTCCAGGTAAAGTCACGTTAATCCAAAAGTGTGCCAACGACGTCTTCCAGGTAAAGTCACGTTAATCCAAAAGTGTGCCAACGACGTCTTCCAGGTAAAGTCACGTTAATCCAAAAGTGTGCCAACGACGTCTTCCAGGTAAAGTCACATTAATCCAAAAGTGTGCCAACGACATCTTCCAGGTAAAGTCACGTCAATCCAAAAGTGTGCCAATGACGTCTTCCAGGTAAAGTCACGTTAATCCAAAAGTGTGCCAACGACATCTTCCAGGTAAAGTCACGTTAATCCAAAAGTGTGCCAACGACATCTTCCAGGTAAAGTCACGTTAATCCAAAAGTGTGCCAACGACGTCTTCCAGGTAAAGTCACGTTAATCCAAAAGTGTGCCAACGACGTCTTCCAGGTAAAGTCACGTTAATCCAAAAGTGTGCCAACGACATCTTCCAGGTAGAGTCACGTTAATCCAAAAGTGAAGTAACCAGATCACCACCAGTGTCATATAGAGTCACAGAATACTGAATACTTAGAATATATCGTAGTAGTAGCTTGTTGATGATTGATACCGACACAACTATTCACATTTTTCACATAAAAAGTTGCATAATGTACCTTTAAGAAATAAAACATGCACCTGTGTATTGCATTTGCGGCATTAACAATAGTCCTTGACCGATATGGGTTTTCCTTAGGCCGATACCGATATAAAATATGTTCCGCGGTGTAAAAACTTGTGACTGATTTTCACTGCAATGTTTCTCTGAAGACGGGGAAGTTGTGGGAGCGATTTCCAAAACAAAAAACGGGAAGTCTCTATCACTTTCGGAAATATCGGCCTTTAACCTCATAACTCCCGCCTGAACCGAGAGGATCTTTTTCCTCACGTCATCAGATTTTTTTTTTCCATAATTTTTTTGTTGGGTATTCAACTCATTTTTGCAACTTTTTTGTCTTTTTTTCGTCATTTTTTAATCTAATTTTTGTCATTTTTTTGTAACAATTCGTCACATTTTTGTCATTTTTTGTCAAATTTTTATCACATTTTTGTCACATTTTTGTCATTTTTTTGTCATTTTTTTGTCATTTTTTTGTCAATTTTTTTGTCACATTTTTGTCACATTTTTATCACATTTGTGTCATTTTTTTGTCATTTTTTGTCACATTTTTGTCATTTTTTGGTCATTTTTTGGTCATTTTTTAAATCACATTTTTGTCATTTTTTGTCAAATTTTTATCACATTTTTGTCACATTTTTGTCATTTTTTCGTCAATTTCTTGTGACATTTTTGTGACATTTTTGCCACTTTTTCATCAATTTTTCATCACTTTTTTGTCACATTTCCATAATTTGTTTCGTCTCAGTTTTGTTGCTATTTTCACAGCTTTTTTCCAGAAGCTTTTGGACTGGGGTAAAGCCAAACTGGAGTAAATGTGCTCGGTTCAGGTGGGAGTTAAGGGGTAAATCTGCATCATATCGACTCCTTCCTGTTCAGACCCTGTGTGAAGTGGGGCCCTATTGAACATGTTTTATTGATTTAATCCACACCTGGGCTCCTCCCCCTCCGTCTCTCTCAGGAGGCGAACCCGGTGTGGCAGTCCCGGGCCGGCTCCGGTCTGTCGGGGAGCGCCGGGGGCAGGTTCCACTGTCCCTCCTGTCGCCATGAGGTGGCGCTGGATCGTCATGGGGTCTTTGGGCTGCAGCGCAACCTGCTGGTGGAGAACATCATCGACATCTACAGGCAGCAGAACAGGTAGAATCAAACCAGGAGCAGGTGGAGCAGAGCAGGTGGAGCAGAGGGGAGGTGTAATGTTAGGAGTCTGACAGCAGGTGGCAGCGCAGTATCATTAAATAGTGTTTGACCTTCCATGTTCCACCAGACCCTGAAATGAAAAGTGAGCTGCTAAAAAAAGGATGGATATAGAGAATATTGAATAAATAAATAATAATCTTAGACTTTTAGGGAAATGCTTTGCAACTGTAGCTTAGAAACAAAAGACTAGAATATAATAATTAAGCAGAGAGGGTAGTCAGGCATAATGTTTTACGAAAATGAAATATATGGGGGGGGAAATAAGCCTGTGAATATGTACACATTTACAAGTATAAGAGATTGTCTGGTTTTATCTTTGCTCTGTTTTTATGTTTTCTGTGAAGTACATATTGTAAAGGACAATGAAATGTAGAGAATTTAACCCCTGAACTCCCACCTGAACCGAGCACATTTTCTCCAGTTTGGCTTTACCCCAGTCCAAAAGCTTCTGGAAAAAAGGTGTGAAAATAGCAACAAAACTGAGACGAAAACAATGATGGAAATGTGACAAAAAAGTGACAAAAACATTGACAAAAAAGTGACGAAAAATTGATGAAAAAGTGGCAAAAATGTCACAAAAATGTCACAAGAAATTGACAAAAAATGGACGAAAAAATGACAAAAATGTGACAAAAAAGGCCAAAAATATGACAAAAATGTGATAAAAATTCGACAAAAAAATTGCAAAAATGTGACAAAAAAAAATGACAAAAAATTGATAAAAAATGTACGGAATAAAAATTAAAAATGTGACAAAAAAATGACAAAAATCTGATAAAAAATAGACAAAAAAATGACAAAAAAGTTACAAAAATGAGTTAAATACCCAACAAAAAAATGATGGAAAAAAATCTGATCCTTTCGGTTCAGGCAGGAGTTAAGAGGTTAAACAAATGGCAGAGTTAGGGTTTGCCAGAGACAAAATAAGATTAAAATTTCAAGATTTGCATAAAGAGTGAACAGAATGAACAGAAACATGTTGTGATTCATCTTGAGCAGAAAAGAAGCTGAAACATGTTTTTGTTGCAGAGGAAAAGACGTCCAGGACACACTGTACAAAACAAAAGACTAAAAGTCCATTATAAGTGCTTCACCTTCATACAGCGGTTTGTGCTCGTGCTTCACAGCTGGAAGGTCCCGGGTTCGATGCCCGGACGGTCTGTGTGGAGTTTGCATGTTCTCCCCGTGTCTGCGTTTCCTCTACCACTAAAACATGTACAATAGGCCAGGATGAGCGTGTTGGAGA
The DNA here is from genome assembly GCF_951799975.1 of Gobius niger. Taxonomy (NCBI): domain Eukaryota; kingdom Metazoa; phylum Chordata; class Actinopteri; order Gobiiformes; family Gobiidae; genus Gobius; species Gobius niger. The sequence continues at coordinate 28,661,902 of NC_136866.1, forward strand.
GTTGTGAGTGGAGGACGACGGCTATAATCCTGTGACCTGTGTTTACATGTGTGTGTTCATTACAAACAAACAACCAACAAACCAAACAAAATCACTAAAGCAGGTGCGGCACGGGGGCCAAATGCGGCCCTCAGACCACTTTTTGGCGGCCCTCAGGCTTGTTACATCACCAGAGATGCTCCTTTTTATTTCAATTTTAGTAATTCTAAAAATTTCAAACTTCAACATTTAAAGGATCTCTTTTTATTACATTCATTATGTCTTCTGGAATAACAAATTTAGTTTTTTAGGTTCTTTTTGAAACACACTAGGCAGAAACATGAACAGCTTTGTTTGTTTCTATAGTGTCTTTCAAAAAGAACATAAAAAACTACATTTAAAGGATCTGTATCTGCTATTTGCCAAAGTAAAGTATAGGCATTTACACCATGGCCTGGGTGAATACTGGATTCTGATTGGCTGGTGCATTATTTTGGTATAACCGCACATGTAGTCCGTAGTTAAATCACTGGGATATCACTCCGCTGTCGCCATAGCAACGCATGACACAGCTGAATCAGATAAAGGCGTAATTAGTGACTGACAGGAACGTATGAGATGGATTTTGTGTTAATTTCAACGTTTTTGGCCAAAACCAAACGTTTGCTAAATGAGGAGAGTGAGCAGCTAGGTTAGCTACTGCTAATAACATATGAGCTTTACATTTCTATTGAAAACTGTTCAGGCTATTCATCATTTTCAGGCGTACATAAAATGATCCTGCATTGAAGCATATTTGTCTGGATTAGTAAAGTCAAACATAAAGGTTTCAGTTGGGCCCAGGTGTGAGCGACTCCACCGCAGCTGTTTCCATAAACAGTTGAGCTGGTTGAGCTAGCTAGCTTTAGCTTCAGGTTAAACAGTGTAAAAGTGAAATAACTCCTGCCCACGAGTGCCGCATATCGGTGTTTACTTCCAGGGAAAAGTGTTTCCGGGTTAGTCCTGTTGTGTTGTGATTCTGTGCTGATGTTGTGTCGTTGAGCCTGACTGAGATCCTCGTAATAGCTGCGGAGAATGACTCGCTCTGAGACCAGCCTTCAGTGACCGGCTAATAACCCACACAAAATAGTCCCGTAGTCTGGCAGATTTAGTGACTTTAGTCAATGAAAAAAATCCATCCATCCATCCATTTTCTTCCGCTTTATCCGGGGCCGGGTCGCGGGGGCAGCAGTCTCAGCAGAGATGCCCAAACTTCCCGGTCCACACACACTTCCTCCAGCTGTTCTGGAGAAAAAAACATTTATTATAAATGTTACGTTTGGGACCCTGACCCTGATATAAGCGGATTAAACAACGAGTAGCCACGTTAGACGTTATAATGCACTTCCGCTGCGTGTCGTGGTGTTCTTGACTCTGCGTTGTGCATTATAACCGTCTAATGCACGGCTCCTCTTTGTTTAATCCCTACTTATATGATATATTGAACCTCTACCACTATGGAGCACTATTTTTTGTGATAAATATAAGTATTTTCTGGAGTTATTCTTCCAACCCGGAAGTCAAAACGCTTGGATTCAGTTAACTCCGCCCCCTTTCTCCGCTCATACAACTTTACCGTTGTAGAACTAGTTTCACTTTTCTCCGTGACATTATGGTTTGGTAAAAAAACAGAACAGGCGTGTCCAGAGTTAGAAAGAGCTCCTTCACAGCTTTCGGAGCAAACACGACGTCTGTTCAGACGCTCAGGGGGGCGTTTGTTTTCTCTGCAGGGGCAACGCAGACGAGTCGGGCACTTCCTTTTTTTTTCTTAGGACAGAAATAATATAGAATCAGGCCGTAAGCATAGAATTAAGACATTACATTACAGACGTCGAGCACTTCCGTTCCGCTCTGATGACACAACAGAGCAACTCAGTGGTTCACCAGCAGAGGGCGGAGCAGCTGCTCAGAGACCAGGATTCAGGAGGATTACTGAGAATGAAGGAAATAGCTTTACAACATGGTTAAAAGCTTGATTTTGCCCCTTTATGAGACAGAGCTGGTTTTAGGCATATATAAAGACGTGGCTCATGGTTTAAAGGGGGGGGGGGGGGGGGGGGGGGGTATTATGCAAAATGTTATTATGTAATTCCCTCATTAAAAACATGCCTGAAGTGTTGCCTTGGCACATTCACATATTTTTGAGTAATCTGTAAAAACTCTGATGGCGGCCATTTTAGGGATAGGTTTGCCTGAGTCCTCCTAGGAACGCCCCCACCTCCTGGAGACGCCTCCGAGCTTTCGTCACCAGCCGAGTAACCAACCACTGCTCCTCAGCAGAACCCCCTCCCCACTGATGCCACAGACAGCGTGTGGAGGGGGCGTGTCTGAAAGGCTCAGAGGTTCTTAAAGAGACAGAGGCCTATTTCAAGACATTCACTACAGCCATTTTGAGAGAGACATTTTATACAAGGCAGTTATTCTAATTTACTGCATTTACAGACCAACAGAAGGTTTGTCATCATTGTAGTGAGATATAGACTGGTGCTATGTGATTGGAAAAAGCAGAATACCCCCCCTTTAAACACACCCATGAAAACAGTTTGGACGCCCCTGCACTACAGAATCCTTTCCTTTGCCGCTGCTGTTCGCTGCAGCTTCAGTTTCAGATCTGACTTGGAGACATAATGCGTTACATAATCGTGTGATTCACCCGGAGTCGAGCGTAACGCGAGCAGCAGGTCTGAAATAACAGATCGGCTTTTTTAAACAGCGAGAGATAAAAGCAGAGTTTGGGAGTCCCCTGGTTTTAAACGAACCTCAGCGGAGTTCTCCTTTGTTTACCAGTATTTTTGGGATGACGGCGTTCGAGTGAACTTTCGCGGTGGGCGAGCGGCGCCTCATTAAAAACCTGTGAAAGTCAGGGAGGATTAGTAATGCTGTAGTACAAACTTCGGCACATTCAAGAGACAAACAGCCAAGTAAACAAGGAGGAAGCTACGTCAGACGCTCCACTTTCTTTCACAGCTTTTGTTTCATGCGGATCGGTCCAGCCGTTACAGAGACATTAACCACGAACCCAGTCGGAAATTCAGCGTTTTCATGGTTGCCACAGTTACCACAATATAATTACAACCACAGAAATGAAAAAGGAGAAGCGGCGTTCGATCCTAACGACAGACAAGTCGGCTCGTCCGTTAGCATGCTCAATGTGTTTTTCCTATAGCCGTTAGCCGTTAGCATTAGCCACCAAGCGATCCAGATGTTTTCAATCGGACAGAACAGACCTTGGCATGTGTTAAGATTGCGCCTTTCTCCAGATGCAAGTTTTTCCTTTTTATACTCACTACTGCCACCTCAGGTCTTACGTATAACTGCAGTTTCTACAGTAAAGGGATATTTCAGGATTTTTGACATAGGGCCTCATTTCCTAGTTATCCAGAGTGTTGTTGATTCATGCAGTCCTTATATTTGAAGAGTTTAGCGGCGCTAGGCTAGTGCTAGGCTAGTGCTAGGCTAGTGCATTATATTTAAATAGGGAAAACGTGGAAGAGCTTGGTAGCTTCTATCTTGACCTGTTTTGGAGCTATAGAGGAGAGAGGGAGAGGCTAAATGCTAACGCCGTCTGCGCTGTGTTTACGTGACTGAAGGCACGGGGGAAGATCAGACAGGTCCTAAAGAACTCGTCAAAGCTAAGGTAAGAACATATCTCAGTATGGAAAAACGGTGGCCTGTTCCTTTAATTGCAGAGGTCATGTGTCATTGTCACATGACGCGAGACATGTCACATGATATGAATCCACAATGAGACATGACAGGACAGTGGAGGTTTAAGTCAGGGTCATTGGCTCCCAGATGGAGTGTCAGTCTTTACCACAGAAACAATAGCCATTCTGGGTGCATTGGAGTGGGTTGGCAAGATTTGGCCCAAGCAGTCGTTGATATGTACTGATTCAGCTGCTGCGTTGATGGCACTGCAAGCAGGAGTGTCACAGGCTAGGCAGGATGTAATCTCCGAAATTTTAATGACGTTACATAGAGCTGAGGCGGCAGGATTGTCAGTGGCTTTCATGTGGGTCCCGGCCCATGTGGGAGTTGCTGGGAATGAGAGCGCAGACTCTATAGCGAAAAACGCTCTTAAACGGGAGAATATTACAGTGAGAACAACTTTAGGGTACCGTGAGCTGTGCACCATTATAGGGCAGGAGTTTCTAGGTAGATGGCAGAGGCTGTGGGATGGAGAGGAAAGAGGGAGGAATTTTCATTCAATTCAGAGTAGTGTTAAGGGGGGGGACACCACCTGGGGGAAAAGTAGAAGGGAACAAGTCATTTACACTCGGTTAAGGCTGGGTCACTGTGGATTTGGCCCAGACCTTGCACTCATGGGGAAGAGACCGGATGGACTATGTTCGTGTGGCAGGAAAACAGAGACAGTCCTTCATGTTCTAATGGAGTGTGTGTGCTACAAGGAGGAGCGGAGTCGATTGTTTAAAGCTGTGCTGAGAACAGGAGTGGACAAGATATCACTGAGGACACTCTTGGACCCGCGGATAAATCGAGAGGCTGTGATTGCGGCAGTAATGGAGTTTGTTTTCTCTACTAATTTGCATGTGAGGATCTGCCCGTGATGCAGTTCTGTTAAGAGACTGTGGAAGGCAGCAATACGCCTGGTGGCGTCTAGCCTGCCGGAAACGAACAAGAAGAAGAAGAAGAAGACAGGACAGTGGAGACAGATGAGTGTAGGCTTATCTTTACAAGGCAAGTGACAACCACAGGATATAAGAACATTGTAAAAACGTATATTTACACACCAATGTACATGTTACATATTTACATATTTACATATTTACATAGGATCAGAGTTACCCCGGGGTTGATAGAAGCTAAACATGAAAACTGTACTGTGATTGTTAGAACAAAACAAGGAAAACAGACACTGGAGTCAGAGAAAAGGTCTGAGATCAAACTCTTCATTCATGCCTTTGGGACTCATATTGTCCAATGTGTAAATCCAATAGGCCTCACTTTTTAGTAGTTGCTTGTTTATGTCGCCACCTCTGTTTGGTAGTTTGACATGTTCTATGCCCACATACCTGAGTGTGCTGATATTGTGTTTCGGCAAAGTGTGTTGCTACAGGGCCCCTAGAATCACTGTTACGAATGTTCGATCGGTGTTCAGTGATCCTCGTTTTGAGGGGTCTTGCGGTCTTGCCAATGTAGGCAAGCAAAATGTTCTCATCCACGGTCATTTGGACTCTTTTCAGCCTGATCGTGAGCTCGTCCTCTTGCTGATGCCGGTTGTTTTCTTCTCCCAGGCTGGTGAGTCTGAAGCGCGCTCCTCTGTCGCCTCAGCTCGTGTGTGAGGAGCATCCGGACGAGAAGATCAACATCTACTGCGTCCTGTGCGAGACGCCCACCTGCTCGCTCTGCAAAGTGTTCGGGCGACACCGCGACTGCGAGGTGGCTCCGCTCGGCAACGTCTACGTGTGCAAGAAGGTACTGAGGTTATGCTTTGTTTAACCGCGGGAGGGAACGAGGAGCCGGGCCCCGGTCGAGGAGCAGTTGTTGGCATTTGCTCATCTCTCACTCTCTGAATCACCGCAGCGTCCACATGAGTAAGAGCCGCCACATGGTTTTACATATTCATCTGAAATCACCATAAAGCACAGAAAGAATCATGATATTTACGCTCAGCCGACGTCAAGCGCAAGTCATTTTTAAACCAGGAACAAACCAGGACTAAAGCTCTGAGCCAGGAGAGAATCTCTTGTGAATAAAAGAGGCTGTAACTCTCTGACAAATCATTTCAGTGCATTTAGCTTTGACTCTAGTACGAAAAGCATTCACCTGTGTGGCCTGCTCCGTTGTTGGGCTGAGTCTTGTGCTCTGTCAGGTGAACCCCTTAACTCCCACCTGAACCGAGCACATTTCTCCAGTTTGGCTTTACCCCAGTCCAAAAGCTTCTGGAAAAAAGGTGGGAAAATAGCAACAAAACTGAGACGAAAACAATGATGGAAATGTGAGAAAAAAGTGAGAAAACATTGACAAAAAAGTGAAGAAAAAATGACAAAAATGTGACAAAAAAATGACAAAAATGTGACAAAAATGTGATAAAAATTTGACACAAAAATGACAAAAAATGACAAAAATTGACGAAAATGTGACAAAAAAAATGACAAAAATGTGACAAAAAATGACAAAAAAACGATTAAAAAAATGGACGAAAAAATGACAAAAATATGACAAAAAAAGACAAAAAAAAAAAATTGGACAAAAAAAGACAAAAAATCTGAAAAAAAAATGATTAAGAAAATGACAAAAATATGACAAAAAAAAAGATTTAAAAAATTGACGAAAAAATGACAAAAATTGGACGAAAAAATGACAAAAATGTGACAAAAAATGACAAAAAAATGACAAAAAAGTAACAAAAATGAGTTGAACACCCAAAAAAAAATGATGAAAAAAAAAATCTGATGACGTGAGGAAAAAGATCCTCTCGGTTCAGGCGGGAGTTAAGAGGTTAAACTAAAAACTTTATTTAGGCTGTTCCACCGTGAGTTAACCTCTTACCCCCCGCCTTAACCGAGCACATTTCTCCAGGTCAACTTTCCCCAGATGTAAAAGCAGTGCCCCTGGACTGGCAGAGGGTCGGAGGGTCGGAATCACCCTCCTTAGCCTCCCCGGTAAGGTCTACTCCAGGGTGCTGGAGAGGAGGATCCGGCCGATAGTTGAACCTCGGATCCAGGAGGAACAATGCGGTTTTCGTCCTGGTCGTGGCACACTGGACCAGCTCTACACCCTTCATCGGGTGCTCGAGGGTTCGTGGGAGTTCGCCCAACCAGTCCACATGTGTTTTGTGGACCTGGAGAAGGCGTTCGACCGCGTCCCTCGTGGTGCCCTGTGGGGGGTGCTCCGGGAGTATGGGGTCCGGGGCCCTCGTGGTGCCCTGTGGGGTGGCTCCGGGAGTATGGGGTCCGGGGCCCTCTGCTAAGGGCTGTCCGTTCCCTGTATGAGCAGCAGGAGCTTGGTTCGCATTGCCGGCAGTAAGTCAGACCTGTTCCCGGTGCGTGTTGGTCTCCCCCAGGCCTGCCCTTTGTCACCGGTTCTGTTCATTACCTTTATGGACAGAATGTAGGTGCAGCCAGGGGCCGGAGGGGGGCCGGTTTGAGGACCTCAGGATCTCGTCTCTGCTGTTTGCAGACGATGTTGTTCTGTTGGACCTTCAGCTGCTCTGGGGCGGTTTTCAACAGGACACAAGGATAAGATAAGATAAGATAAGATAAGATAAGATAAGATAAGATAAGATAAGATAAGATAAGATAAGATAAGATAAGATAAGATAAACCTTTATTGATCTCACAAAGGAGAAATTCACTTGTTACAGTCGGTGTTACTTCACAGTCTTATTGTACAGTCTAAATAAAGCTGACATCAGTTTTGTAGGTCTTTTAAATGAGGTGTTACATTGGACTAAAGCAGAGGTAGGCAACGTCAGGCCCGGGGGCCAAATCCGGCCCTCCGACACAGAACCTCTGGCCCTCAAGATGATTTTGAGAAACACTATTACACAAATCACAGAGTACTTTTAACATTATTAGAGTTAAATGGGAGAAAATAAGGTAGAAATACTGTCAATGCACCCAATGAGCTCATAACACTGGCATCTGAAAGAACTGGAAAAAGAATAATCGTTTTAAGGAAGAAATGGCATAAATCTACCTGAATTAAGAGATTAAATCTAAGGTTTGAGTTGATTTGGTCTGGTCTTACATGAGATAAAACCTCTAGTCGTTGTTATTCTCTTAATTCAGATCATTTTGTGTCATTTCAAGTGAAAAACAATTATTTGATTACTGATTCCAAGTGTTTTTTATTCCTGTTCCATTGGCGCTATACCATTTGTATCTAGAATTAGTTCAAACCGACTCAAATTCAACATAGAAGAACTTTAATTCACGCAATTTTAAGTCATTTATCTCATAATGGTCATTTTTACAGTGTTGTGCTTTACTTTGGGCGAATAATCAGCGGCTTCGGCCCTCGGTCTCTTTACAATAAAGAAAATCGGCCTCCGCCAAGAAAACGTGCCTACCCCAGGCCTAAAGGCTGTAAACTCCAGTCGAGAAGCTTTTAGATTTGGGTAAAGCTGAACGGGAGTAAATGAGTTTGGTTAAGGTGTGGGTTAAGAGGTTGATGGAGCTGGAGGATCTCACAGTCGAGTTCATTCTGTTTTGTGTCCAGTCTGAGCTGAGTGACGGGATCGCGGGGCTCATCGCCACCAACGACCACATCCAGGCTCTGATGTTGCAGATGGAGGACGCCTGCAGGACCATAGAGGTACATAACTCTTCCTCCTCCTCCTCCTCCTCGCTGACCCTCCTGCGCCTCCTCAGGATAACGGCGAGAGCCAGCGCGAGCACCTGCGCCTCAGCTTCGCGTCGCTGGAGCGGCTGCTGGACCAGAGGAAGCGGCGCCTGGTGGAGCTGATCACGGAGCACCAGGACGAGCAGCTGCGGCACGTGCGCGCTCTCATACGGGCGCATGGCGGGCGGCTGGAGGGCGCCGTGGCGTTGGTGGAGAGCGCCATCCAGACCATGGACGAGCCGCACATGTCCACCTTCATACAGGTCACACACTTCGGAAGTATCTCTGACAAAACACAGGGTTCAATGACATCATGCATGGGTCCAGCCGCCATTTTGAATACCGTAGAATTATGCAGTACTACAACATGTAACAATATCTCTACTCAGGAAGAAAATGAAAGACGACTGACTGACAGGAGCATTTTTACATACTTGTAATCATTGCTTAAGGAGAAAACAGTTAAAACACGCACGTTTATGTGAAGAAACCAGCAAATGCTCTGTCTGACGAGATACAGCAGGATTTACTAAAGATCTGCTTCACTCCGAAGACTAAATGAACACATCAAAGAAGACACAGAAAACCTTTCTCTGTGATTTATACAGTTTGTCATGTCAACAGAGTCTCAGTCTGAGTCTGTGGCTGCGTCCGAAACCATCAAATTGTAGCCTCTAAGCACTAACACTAGCAACTAACTCCTCAACCTTTCATGGGTCGACTGTTAGATCTGTGCAGTTAGTGAACTAGAGCTTCATCACTCTTAGGATGTTTCGTAAAATTCGTAAAAACGTAAAATAATTGAAAACTTCCAATCCTTTTCCCCCTCATTTTTATGTCAGTAATCTAGACAGCGTAAATGAGGCTAAAAAGCGAGCTGTGAGCTATTTGCAGCTTCATCATGTTTTTATGAGGAACAGCATTAGGACCAGAGGGAGAAGGTCAAGCTCCTCGTGCGTCATAATGAAGTTTAATAAGTGGTTGATATTCCAGATGAAGGACCTCAGCTGGTCACGGTTTATCGCAAACTCTGGCCTTTTCCAAACGGAGCGGGTTCATTTTACTGAAGGACATTTGCATTTTGAGTGAGGTCGATCATTAACTCCGCTTCTCTCTGTGTTTGTTTGTCCTCTCGCAGACGGCCAAAGACGTCCTGGAAAAGTAAGTCCCCGGTCGTGGCTGAAACCCGGACTGAACCCAGACTAAACCCAGACTAAACCCGGACTAATCCCGTGTTTGTTTGGGCAGGATGGCGGAGTCCAGTCGCGGCTGTCAGCTGCAGCGGCTGGAGCTGGACTTCGGAGACATGAGCGGCTTCTGCGTGGACACGGACGCGCTCACAGACATGATCCGGAACATCCACTTCAGTCACGGTGCGTCCTGAACAACAAGAGAAAAACAAACTCAGACGAGAACCAGGCCAGGAGAATCCACGCTCGGCATTTCCCTCCTGCGCTTTACAGATATCACTATGAAGCTCTAGATTACTGACATGAACAAGAATCTTATTTATTATAAGATGGAGAAGGAGATGAAGATATTCAGCTGGTTGGCGTACGATCCAAATTTAAAATCAGGGGTTATGAACTTTAAGAACTGGGCTAAGAGAGGTCTGAACATACTAAGCAAGTTATTTTATTAGTTTTCAAAGCTTAAGGCAGAATTTTGATTTGGAACATCAAGACAAAAAATTGACGAAAAAATGACAAAAATGTGACAAAAAAATGACAAAAAAATGACAAAAAAATGACAAAAATGTGACAAAAAAATGACAAAAATGTGATTAAAAAAATGACAAAAAATGACAAAAATGTGACAAAAAAATGACAAAAAAATTGATAAAAAAATGACGAAAAAATGACAAAATGTGATAAAAAAATTACAAAAAAGAGATCAAAAAATGACAAAAAATGACAAAAATATGACAAAAAAATGACAAAAAATGTATTAAAAATTTACGAAAAAACGACAAAAATGTGACAAAAAAATGACAAAAATGTGACAAAAAAATGACAAAAATGTGACAAAAAAATGACACAAATTTGATAAAAAAAATGACAAAAATGTGACAAAAATGTGACAAAAAAATGACAAAAATTTGATAAAAAATTGACGAAAAAACGACAAAAATGTGACAAAAAAATGACAAAAATGTGACAAAAAAATGACAGAAAATTGGATAAAAAATTGACGAAAAAAGACTTCTATGTTTTAGTTTAGTTTAGTTTTTATTTATTTCAGTCAGGATCTTCACACAGACACGATTGACTACAAAACATAAAAACACTGAAACAAAGACTGAAAAGGGTTTTGGCTGAAGTGAAACACTGATCTAAAGCCAAACCCTTTTGCAACTTAATAGCAACTTAGAGTAAACAGCAGTTTTACCGTCTGCAAGACGAGGACAAAATGATTATGTTTCTGTGTCAATTAGTTACAAAATTAATTCTCACAAGTCACACAACAATAATGTAACGTAAAGACAGAATATAGTGAACACAGGAGAGTTTATATGTGAGTTAGCGCTAGTACCTTATTACTACTCATTACATTAGATTTGAACATTTTTTTGAAAGCGTTTAAGGATGTTGAGTTTTTTAAGGTGTCATTCAGAATATTCCAGACGTTTCCTCCTCTGACTGAGACACATCTGGCTTTGGTGTTTGTTCCAAATGCACTTTTCTGATAGATGTGAGTTCCTCTGAGATTATAGCCAGTCTCTCTGAGTTTAAACCTGTCTTGAATACATTCAGGAAGCTTATGGTTATGAACCTTATACATAACAATAGCCGTGCCAAGATCAACTAAGTCGTGTCGTTTTAGTATTTATAATTTAATGAACAAAGGATTTGTTGGGGCAAAATAATCTGCACAGCTGACTATTCTGACCGCTTTTTTTTGTAGGATAAAAATGGGTTGGATTGTACTTTTATAATTATTTCCCCAGAGAACCACACCATCATTTAGGTATGGAAGAATGAGAGCATTGTATAATAAATGGAGTGATTTTTGATTTTACACAATATGCCAGTTATTTTTGATACTTTTGATTTCACAAAGTTTACATGCACTTTCCAATTGAGTCTTTCATCAACATGTGCTCCCAAAAGTTTTGTTTGACACACCCTCTCAATTTCCATTTGCTTGATTTTTAGTGTTGTTGGATTATCCATTCTCTTATTACCGAATATAATATATTTTGTTTTATTCACATTCATTGATAATTTATTATAGTCAAACCATCTATTTAGTAATTCTAGTTCCTTTTCAACTGTATGCATGTATCTTCAGGTTAGAGCCCATCATCTAAGTTATCCAAAAAATGTGGGTTGTGCATGTAGGAACAAAGGAGAAAAGTTGATATCTGAACTGTATCCAATAGGAAAACCTCAACACTTTATATTAGAGGTAAATGGAAGAAAGAATTATCAGTAGAAAAATATGAAGACGAATGGAATGACATATGTGAAACTAAAAAATGTGGTCAGGTTTTTTATAACACCAAAGATCAAGAAGGCGACTTTATCAGTGTGTCAGCCCTGCAGGAGGATGTGCGGTGAACAGGATGTGGCTCATGCACAAAATTATCTGAGATAGTGTCTGGGAGGAATCAAAGGCTTCCAAAGACCTGCTCAGAACTGTACTTCGGAAGGCTAACAAATTGTTGTCAACAATCGTATTTTTATCAATACTTGATAAAAATCCTTCTGGCAGCATAAAAAAGCCATAACACGGAAATGGTGTAAAGAGGATCCCTCAGCCTTGAAAAATGAGAGAGACAATGTGGAGGAAGTTCACAATATGGAGAGACTAACATATATTTTAAGACTACAACAAGAAATCTGCGAAGAGATGGAAAAAAAGGACTGACACTGGGTTGTAAAATATAAAAATCAACAATAAACCTGATCAAATCCTACTATGGTAACTATGGTAACCGGACTTGGTTTATGGTTAATACCTCCGTAACGGCTGGACCGATCCACATGAGACAAAAACTGTTGCAAAGTTTTGTTTCCTTTTAATTTGATGACCACCAGCATCAAAACTTGGTCACATGACGTCTAAAAGTGGAGACAATATTGACAATGATGCGCTCGGTGTTGGTGAAATGACTATGGCAGGTTTGTGTTACAAATAACACGCAGGGAAAACATCTGGACATTTCTTTCCAACACTGTGTCGCTCCCGTTGGCCTCTGGTCCGACTGAAATGATCACATGATGATCGAGAATAACGCGACCAATTAGATTTTGACATACATCCCTCTGAAAAAAAACCCAACGACCTTCAAACTGTTGTTAAGTCCGAGATTATAAAACATTTAGATTTGACAATGAACTGTCTATAAGATCCCTAATAAAGCACACTCCAGAACAGCAGGGGGCGCTGTGCAGATTTACTGTCAAACGCCACTGACTCAAAACAAGGAAGAAGCTTCGTTCCCGTCGTGTTGCTGCACAGAGAGCGATATTTTTATGGTTTTGAAGCTGTTTCGATGTACATTAACCTCTTAACTCCCCCAAAAATGTGATAAAAAATTGACGAAAAAACGACAAAAATGTGACAAAAAATTGATAAAAAATTGACGAAAAAACAACAAAAAATGACAAAAATGTGAAAAAAAATGACAAAAAATGACAAAAATGTGACAAAAATATGACAAAAAAATTACAAAAATGTGATAAAAAATCAACGAAAAAATGTGACAAAAATGACAAATAAATGACAAAAAATTTAAAAAAAAAAAGTGATAAATAAAAATAAAAAAATCTGATAAAAATGTGACAAAAAAACGACAAAAATTTGATAAAAAATGACAAAAAAGTTACAAAAATTAGTTGAATACCCAACAAAAAATGATGGAAAAAAAATCTGATGACGTGAGGTCAAGGTCAAGGTCAAAGTTTATTTATAAAGCACATTTAAAATACAGTTGACACTGCCCAAAGTGCTGTACATGTTTCAGTGAGAGACAAATATATATATATACATACACACAGTACAAATAACAACATGGAATGATCAACTCAGCTCGTGTTAAAAGCCAATGTATAGAGGCGTGTTTTTAAGAGTGACTTAAAACTCTCAATGGATGAGGCTGATCGAATGCTCAAAGGGAGCTCGTTCCAAAGTTTGGGTCCAGCGACTGCAAACGCTCTGTCACCGCAGGTTTTTTTCTCAGAGCGGAGACAGGTTAAAAGCTGTTGGTCACATGACCGCAGGGCTCTCACAGGAGAATACAAAGTCAACATTTCAGACAGATACTCTGGAGCCAGGCCATTCAGTGGTTTAAAAACCAACAATAGGATTTTAAATTGTATCCTGAAGGGCACCGGGAGCCAATGAAGAGACTGTAGAACAGGAGTTATGTGGTCATAGCGCCTGATGCCTGTTAGGAGCCGTGCAGCTGCGTTCTGTACGAGTTGCAAACGACGAATGAATGCAGCATCAAGGCCGTGGTACAGAGAATTGCAATAGTCCAGACTTGTAGAAATAAACATGTGGACTAATTTTTCCAGCTGGTTAGAAGGCAGATATGGTTTTACTTTAGCAATCAATCGAAGCTGAAAGAAGCTTGTTTTAACCACAGAGCTGATTTGTTTGTCAAATTTAAAAGAGCTGTCAATCATGACTCCAAGATTTCTTCCATGGGAGCTGAAGGGAACACCGAGATCAAAGGTCTGTTCAGTATTGCCGAACAAAACAATTTCAGTTTTGCTCTCATTTAGGTTGAGGAAGTTTATCTTCAGCCAGTCTCTCACTTCCTGGAGGCAGCTCTGTAAAGACTGCATTGAACTGCTTTCTGACTTAAGAGGCATGTAAATCTGGACGTCATCGGCAAAGCAATGAAAGGAAATGTGATATTTTCTAAAAATCGAGCCCAGCGGCAAAAAGATGGAGAGGAAAAAGATCCTCTCGGTTCAGGCGGGAGTTAAGAGGTTAAAGTGCTTCTTACATTATAATTCGACAGAGCAACGTTTACTTTTATCGGAGTCACATTTCACCCGCAGTATAACTCCAGGACCAGGACTGTTTAGGTTAAACAGAAATGAGGAATAATTTGGGGAAAAGTGGGTGAAATTGTGGCAAAAAAAAGGAAAAAATTGTGTGAGGAGAATAGGGAAAATATTAGTAATAAAAATGAGGAAAATGAGAGAAAATTGGGGCAAATATTTTTTAAAACGAGGCAAAAATGGTTGTAGAAAAAGTCATTTATTTGAGCCGAAACAACCAAGTCACTTCGGGGGCCCAGGCCTAGAAATGAGTCATGTTTCCTGCAGCGTTACGAAGCACATCAGAATGAAGCCGTGCCGTAACAACAATAACAACCAATATTGCACATAGTCTTGAATAAAAACATACGATAAGCTGGTACAAAACCACCGGGCTGTGCTGATTAAGAAGAGCAGCAGATAAAGGAATAAAGGGGTTTTTGTGTGGGTTTCTCTTTTGTACCTTTCAGCTCATTTTCACCGAGGAGCTCATGACGAGGCTCTTTGTGCCTTTGTGAAGAAGGAGATGCTTCCCCATAGAAATCACAGAAACAAACGCACTTCTGTCGCCAATAGAGTTCAGGATGGAATGTTTTACAGCCGCTGTTACCATGGAGATCCGCCATGTTTGTGGAACGACCAAAGCGTTTGTTTTTTAGCTAGTGTTTGTCCGTGGCTTATCTCACCGGAGGAGATGTTGGGGAGACGTTGGTCACGGAGACGTCCCCTGGAGACAAGGCGAGTCCCCAGGGTATCTTCCCCGGAGCCCGGACACTGGTGGTGGTGGAAGTGGAGAACCGGGGAGACCTGGGGAGACGAGCTGAGCCGAGGAGAGGCCTGGCGGAGAAAGGGGCGGAGGAGGGTCGTAACACGGCTGGGAAACGCTGAGTGATCAACCGGGAGGCTTAACCTCTTACCACCCGCCTAAACCAAATGCATTCTGTCCTCTTAGGTTATTATATAGGCCTGTGTAGCACCTCATTTGAAAGCTAAGACCCACAAAACTGATCTTTTTCCTCACGTTGTTGCTGTGTTGTGTCACCTTTTTTTAATGTTTTTTTTTTTCACTTTTTGTCACATTTTTGTTGTTTTTTTTGTCACTTTTTGGTTGAATTTGTGTCACATTTTTTTGAATTTGTGTCACATTTTTGATGAATTTTTCATGAATTTTTGTCACTTTCTGTTGATTTTTTTGTCACTTTTTTGTTGAATTTTTGTTGAATTTTTGTCACTTTTTGGTTTAGTTTTTGTCACATTTTTGTTGATTTTTTTGTCACTTTTTGGTTGAATTTTTGTCACTTTTTTGTTGAATTTTTGTCACTTTTTGGTTGAATTTTTGTCACTTTTTGGTTGAATTTTTGTCACATTTTTGTTGAATTTTTGTCACTCTTTTGTTGCGTTTACATCCTTGTTTTCTTCTCATTTTTTGTGGCTGTTTTGGTGCTTTTTTCCCCAAGCAGCCTTTTGATTAGGGTAAAGCCAAACTGGAGAAAATGGGCTCCGTTCAGGTGGGAGTGAAGAGGTTAAGTCGGGGATCGTGAGCGACGAGTGGCTGGAGGAGGGACGAGGGCTGCGGTGATTGGCTGACGTGAAGGCGCGGCTTGAGCTGGGTCTGTGATTGGCTGATTGGAAAGAGCTGCCGGTGATGAGGCGATGAATAAATGCAGTCGCCACCGCACGGCACGGTAGCGCAGCGGTTAGCGCCTCCGCCTCACAGCTAGAAGGTCCTGGGTTCGATTCCCACCAGGACGGGGCCTTTCTGTGTGGAGTTTGCATGTTCTCCCCGTGTCTGCGTAGGTTTCCTCCGGGTACTTGGCTCCACATCATGGAGATGGGTCCCCTTACAGGTCGCCCAAGCGGCATTGAAGGATGGGTTAAATGCAGAGGACAAATTTCCCTACGGGGACAAAAAAGTAAACACACACACACAACACTGATGATTTCCGGTCCTTCTACGCCTCAGGGGGCTGCGTAACATCGGCGTGAAAATGTGTACTGTAAAATGTGTACTGATATACTGTAACTGTTGTGCACATGTTCAGATTTTTTTTTTAATGAATAGAAAATCATGATATTGTAACAGGAAGTGACCTCCCTCTCTCCTCTACCTTTTTAAAGGTAAACAAAATGTTAGCTTAAACCCATTTGAGATCTACACATTTCTTCTTCTGAGTGACTGATGAAGAGCCGCCACACCTACAGGAAGCCACAGGAAACAAGGAAGGGACAAACGAGGAGATGGAGGAGGTGGAGCTGACCAGTGCAGGACACCATGCTCTGAAACAGCGACAAACCCAGGAGGCGATCATGCTGCTCAGGACTGACACCTGAACACTATGACACTGATGACAATAAAGCACTTACTTACCTACTTAACAATGATAATCATAATGAAATAAAACAACACCAGCCTTTTCCATGTCCAAAGTGTGTCCAAAAGGATTGGGATGGAGAAACAAAGGCTTTGGTGCATTTGCGGCTGGTGAGGCTTTTAAGATTCTGACCACCCGCCAAAATGCTTTCTCTCCTCTTTGCCATTGTCATCATTTTTTATTTCCCTTATGTGTTTTTGTCACTTTTTTAATGGCACGTTTGTTACTTTTTTGTTACTTTTTTAATGCATTTTTGTCACATTTTTTGCTAGATTTCTGTCATTTTTTGCTGGATTATTGTCACATTTTTTGCTGGATTTTTGTAAAAATTTTTGCTGGATTTTTGTGATTTTTTGCTGGATTTTTGTCTTTTTTTTGCTGGAGTTTTTGCTGGATTTTTGTCAATTTTTTGCTGGATTTTTGTCAATTTTTGGTTGGATTTTTGTCACTTTTTTGTTGGATTTTTGTCTTTTTTTGCTGGATTTTTTGCTGGATTTTTGTCAATTTTTTGCTGGATTTTTGCCATTTTTGTCAATTTACATCCTCATTTTCTTCTCGTTTTTTGTCGCCATTTTGAAGAAGCTTTTAGATTTGGAGACTTTGGAGAACAGGAGAAAACAAGTTCAGGTGGGAGTTAAGAGGTTAACTGTGTCTGTGTTTTCAGAGTCTGTGAGCGCTGACGATGAAGAGGACGAAGAGGAGACCGAGTCTGAGCCCGACACTCACAGAATCTAACCCACAACCCAGGACTGAACCCTTGTTTCAGAGTTTGGTCTGAAATCGCTTTATAAACTCGGACATGTTTGGTGTCTGACGCACAGAATCCCCCTGACAACACTCTGTCCTCCAAATATGGTAATTTCCTCATTTCTATGCTCCCCTGTGTCCGTGCAGGTTTTCTCCTTTTTTTTTGTAACATGTTTGAGTTTTCTGAAAACATAAAATCTCTCCATGATTCCTTCTCCTGTCTCTTCTGCCTCTTCCTTCGTCACCGTCTTCATTTATTATTAATCGCGGCTTTTTCCGACACAAAGACAAACAATCGCCTGAAAATGGAGGCGCGTTTCCTCGTGACGCACTTCCCGCTCACTTTCCTTCCAACGTGAACTCTTCCAAAGCCAAACATCGTCGGACTCAGCGTTTTCTCACATCGGAACAAAGTCTTTTTTTTTAGCCGGAGCCGGATGAACACGTATGTCCCGTCAATCCTCACGTATGACACAAAAGCGCCTCTGCGGGTTTTGTTTCCCGAGCAAATCTGGATCCGCTCTTTCGGGAATAATCCGTGTTTTGTGGCGGCGTTCAGCGGGAAATGGAAATAAACCGTTGTTTTGGGATTGAAAAGGGGAAGACGAGGGCGTGGGCGGAGTTTGAGAGAGTTCCCACAGCGGTGACGGAGACACTTTGATCTGCAGCGATAAAGTGAAGGGCCCCAAACACGGAAACTGGTCAGAGGTTCAACGCCGTGATAAGAAGCATCCGAATAGGGCCGTGAGTGAGGAGGGAGGTCGGAGATGGAGCCTCAGTGCTACTGTCACTCCCCAGGCCGTCCCGGAGCCACGATCCATCTGAGGCGTTTAAGTGACCAGGGAAAATACAGTTCAATGGGTGAAATGCGAACATTTGATGATATTGCCAATTAATATTTAACCCCTTAACTCCCACCTGAACCGAGCACATTTTCTCCAGTTTGGCTTTACCCCAGTCCAAAAGCTTCTGGAAAAAAGCTGTGAAAAAGCAACAAAACTGAGACGAAAACAATGATGGAAATGTGACAAAAAAGTGAGAAAACATTGACAAAAATGGTGACGAAAAATGTACGAAAAATTTGACGAAAAAATGACAAAAAATTGATGAAAAAGTGCCAAAAAGTCACAAAAATATCATAAAAATTGACAAAAAATGTCACAAAAAATTGACGAAAATTGACAAAAATATGATACAAATTTTACAAAAAATGACATAAAAAATGACGATAAAAGTGTGACAAAAAGTGACAAAACATTTACAAAAAATGGACGGAAAAATTACAAAAAACCCCGACAAACAGAATTGTAGACCACCCCTCAGCACAAACCCTAACCCTAAAATGTCACCAAAAAATGACAAAAATTGACAAAAATATGATAAAAATTTGATAAAAAATGACACAAAAAATGACACAAAAAATGACATAAAAAATGACGACAAAATGACAAAAGCTTCTGGAAAAAAGCTGTGAAAATAGCAACAGAACTGAGACAAAAACAATGATGGAAATGTGACAAACAAGTGAGAAAACTTTGACAAAAATGGTGACGAAAAAGTTACGAAAAATAACAAAAATGTCACCAAAAAATGTACAAAAATTTGACGAAAAATTGACAAAAAATTGAAGAAAAAGTGCCAAAAAGTCACAAAAATGTCACAAAAATTGACAAAAAATGTCACAAAAAATTGACGAAAATTGACAAAAATATGATAAAAATTTTACAAAAAATGACATAAAAAATGACGACAAAAGTGTGACAAAAAGTGACAAAACATATACAAAAAATGGACGTAAAAATGACAAAAAACCCCCGACAAACAGAATTGTAGGCCCCCCCCCTCAGCGCAAACCCTAACCTATAACCCTAACCCTAAATCCCACAAAAACCCTGACCCTGCTCCTCCTACATGTGTCCCTCTGGGCCAGGTCGGGCGGGGCGACTCCAGGTACTCACACAGGACAATCATTGCATACGGTCAGTCATGCCGCAAAGTGAAGTGATTGACATGAAAATCAACAAATCACCTTTTTTCCCCCCTTAATTCTGATCGGCCCTTGACTTTGTTAGGCCCCTGGGCTCCGGCAACTGCTCGCCCGTTGGATAAGGTGGCTCAATTCACGAGTGCCCTCCATCACGTAAACACAGCACAGACGGCGTTAGCATTTAGCCACTATAGCTCCAAACCAAGTGAAGATAGAAGCTACCGAGCTCTTCCACGGTTTCCCTATTTAAATATGGTTACGTGAAGTGTTGCACGATAAAGTATAACTACATAAAATTAATCAATGTGGATTTTCTAAGCGGATAAAAAGGGGAAACTATATTGTAAGGCGTAATAATACCAGGAGGAGTTTGAAAATCCGTGAGAGGAGATTGAGCTGGACCTTTTATCTCTCCTACAGCATCAACATTCCCGACTCAAGGTCAAGTCACGAACGTTCTTTCACAAACTTCTCTTCCAGGAGCATTTTCTCCAGTTCGACTTGACCCAAATCTAAAAACCTCTGGGTAAAAATGGTCAAAATAGCGACAAAAAACGAGACGAAAACAGGGATGAAAATACAAGAGTGACGAAAATGCGTGACAAAAAGGTCAAAAAAGAGCAATAGGAAAGTGATGAAACAGCCACAAAAGGTCGAACTGGAGACAATGCCCTCGGTTCAGAACCCAGCATGTTTTCTCTAGTTCGACTTTACCCAAATCTAGAAGCTTCTTGACTGGAGAGCAACACTGTAGCGGCTCATTTGAAAGAGAAGTGATTGTAACTTTATTGTCACATCTTTCAAGCGCTGTTTTCGTAGTTTCTCTGGTCACATTTTTGTTGCGTTTTCTGAGCGGAAGTGGAGTTTCCGCCGTGTCCTGCTTGGACCGAGATGTTTGAGAAAGTCGTCGTCGTCGTTGTGTAATAGTGAAGTTTATGCAACAGAGTGTTTGGAGGATCCTCCCCCTCCCTCCTCCTCCTCCCTCCTCCTCCCCGGGCTGAGTCAGAGCCGGCGGTGAGAAAACGATTGTCGCCGAGTTAAAAGCAGCGCTCGGATGAATCAGCTCGGACTCTCTGACTCCGAAGTCTCTGCAGGAAAGTCCCTCAGGAAAAGCAGCTCAACTTTTATATGAGGAGAAGGTTTATGGGTTTGTTTGTGATCAGTTACAAATATCACAGGATTTATTAGAGGAAGAAATCTGTCAAAACTCACATGTTGCCTTGTTTTTGGTGGTTTATGATCAGTTTATTTGGCAAGAACTGAACGATCTCTGACGTTCCTACAATGTGAGGAAAACGGTGCAAAATCCATGGAGAAAAGTGACAAAAATGTGCCACCTTATTGTGAAAACGGTTAAAATGTCGTGTATGATTTCCGAGAAAACATGACTGTATTTAAGTTTGTGAGGTTTGGTTTTGTGAGAGATTATGTTGAAAATTTGTCAGATCTAATTTAAATCTTGAGGCTGAAAGTTCTCTCAGTTTACATTTTGCAAAACCCCGCCCCAAAACAGCCAGTTGTTGCAGTTACCTTCAGTAACTCTAGTTCTCTGAATGTGCATCAGTCACAGTCTCAGTGCTACGGCAGAAATAACCGTCAGCTGCAGTTTCAGTTTGAAGTCAGTGGTTCCCAAACTGTGGGTCAGGGCCCAGAGGGGAGAGAAAGTGACGATGGTCAGCGGTTCTCACACAGGGGGGCGGGGCCTGAATTATGGTCATTATGTTCCACTCAGAGGCGTAACTTGCCATTAGGCAAGGCAGGCAGCTGCCTGGGGCCCCCAAGCCAGCAGGGGCCCCAGAGGGCCAAAAGATTTGACAGAAACAACCAAGAGAATACAGCCACTGCAGCAGAAGTGACAAGGTGCAACGACAATTGGCCGTCGCATACTCCCTGAAAGGGCCCCAAGAGCGTTGGGAATAAACAGACAGCGCTCCGAGCAAATATGGAGAAGTTCTGCTTCTGCAGCAAAAAGGAAATAAAAGGAGGATGAAGAGGAGGAAGGAAAGCGAGAGCAGCTGTAATTGTGTGTCTCTGAAGTGCCTTGTTTTAGCAGCCTTCATTGTTCGCCTGCTTGGGGCGCCTGGTACCATTGCTACGCCACTGATTCCACTTCTACCCTGCGTTTAACTGTTTTTGACCGTAAAGGGGTCACGGAGTCACCAATACTCACTAATAGAATCACGAAGAAGAAGCTAACAGGCTAACGGGCAAAGCTAACTGCGGGCTAGCGTCACTTTAAACAGTATTTACAGCCAAGTTTCAGTGAAAAAACTGATCTCCATTGTGTAACTGGATGAACAATATCCCTCTGTCCCTTTGTCTTTTCTGTCAGCGTAGGATTTACTCTCACGGACAATTAATAAGCAAAGAATTGCAACTTGCTACGACACCTGCAGTTTTTTTCTGATTCCAGTGCTTTAGCCTCGATAGTCCCGTTTGCAGCGTCCCCTTCGTGGAGTATTTTAAATATATTTAAATATAAAATAAGGTATTTGAAATATGTTCCTTCAGCCTCGAGCTTTTTTAGTTTAGTTTTATTGCTTTATTTTGCAGGGACAGTGCAAGTTAACACACTCTCATTCATCCACACAGAAAGGTCCAGGTTTTTGAATATCGTCACTACTTTGGGGCAACATTATGAGAAAAAGATTCACACACGTTCACAAGGACAAATGTATAAACCATAAACCAGATGGAAAAAACAGATCCAGACACAGACTTGGTCACATTTGTTTTATTACAAAATATAAAGAGCGATGCGGCGTTTTCCACTTTGCTGAGACACTTTTCCCCCATGCTACAGTTCGTACAGTACAGAGATAAGTTCAGAACACACAGATATGAATAAACACATTTCAACTGTAAACCACTTGTTTTTCAGCTGAAGTCGATTCATGAGAGAAAAGAGAGAAGCTGCAGCAAAACATTAAAGGGACGTTTTTTCAATAACCAAGTCCTGATTTATGATGTTTGGACCTTAAAAACAACAACTGCTGATTCCTGATCGTCCCACTGTTCACTGACACAATGTTCTTCACTTTAGACGAGAAAAACTCACAATAAAGTCTGTATTTCAGCCAGACTTTGGAGTTTTCGATTGTTTTTACAACATTTCTAACATTTTACGCTCTCTAAGAAACTGGCGGAAAAGTATAGAAGAAATGTTGGAACTTTTCACGAGGTGAAAACATTTACTCAAGTAAGAATAAAAAAGTGCTGAGAGTGGCTGTTTGAGTCTGATATTTCTGAAGAAAAATGGACGAAACACAAAATACAGATATTTTAAGTCGATTTGAAGCTTTTGTTTTTTCAACATTTACTCACAGCCCAAACTTAAGCTGCCTCAGATAAACTCCTGGACTTTCTCATCAGGAGGTGTCAGTAGTGAACCAGCTCTGCCCCCCATAACGCTAAACACTGACTGTGTTAGCCGCTAATGCTAAACACTGACTGTGTTAGCCGCTAATGCTAAACACTGACTGTGTTAGCCGCTAACGCTAAACACTGACTGTGTTAGCCGCTAACGCTAAACACTGACTGTGTTAGCCGCTAACGCTAAACACTGACTGTGTTAGCCGCTAACGCTAAACACTGACTGTGTTAGCCGCTAACGCTAAACACTGACTGTGTTATCCACTTATGCTAAACACTGACTGTGCTAGCCGCAAATGCTAAACTCTGACTGTGTTAGCCGCTAACGCTAAACACTGACTGTGCTAGCCGCAAATGCTAAACTCTAACTGTGTTAGCCATAAATGCTAAACTCTAACTGTGTTAGCCGCTAATGCTAAACTCTGACTGTGTTAGCCGCTAATGCTAAACTCTGACTGTGTTAGCCGCTAATGCTAAACTCTGACTGTGTTAGCCGCTAATGCTAACCTCTGGCCGTGTTAGCCGCTAATGCTAAACACTGACTGTGTTAGCTGCTAACTGTTGCTGCTTCTGCTGCTTCAAACAGTTGCGATCTCTTGACACGGTGTGAGGGCGGGAAAGGGTGAAGGGTGTGTTGGGGTGAGGCAGGAGGTGAAGGTGAGGGTGAGGCGGGGGAGCTGTGGAGCTCCTGTTTCTGCGGGACAAAGTTATTTCACCGTTTCAAAGGTGGCGCACCGGTCTGACACAATGGAAAAGCTGAGGGCAGCTTTAAAGGGACTAGATACAAGTTGGTCATTGTATGTTCACTACTGCCACCTCAGGTCATACGTGTAACTGCAGCTTCTATATAAAGCTCATGCATGACGGCACTTCAGACCCGAACTAACACCTTTCTGACAGTGCAGGATTTTAGAGGCAACAGGTCTGAGCTCATTCTACTCATTAGGACATGGCTGGAACTGGAGGAAAATACAAAATGTTAACATTTTTAAACTCCATATAGTAGGTAAAGATACTTCACAACAATGTTACTCATGGAGAAATAAAAAGCACCAAGTGGTAAAACTACTCTAATAAGTAGTGTCTTCAGAAAGTAAAAAAGTGCCACAGGATGAAGCTGTTGGGATCCAAATAAATAAACAATAAATAAACAATACGTCTCTGCTTACAAAGTCATTAAAGTACACACAGTCGTGGATTACACTGGTGTCATAAAATAAAAAAATAGGTTTAAACCTGGTTATTTAGATGTTTTGCTCATAAAAGGTTTTATTTCTAAATTGGTGTTAGTTTCCAGATTCTGCTGCAGCGTTTCGCCTTCAAACGTAACTCACTGTGTGAAAGTAAACGGTCCAGCGACATAAATCAATGATGTTGTTCTAGCGTTAGTGAGGCGGAGCTCCACAGTCCGGGCTCCTCGCGGTGCGTTCACTTGCCCACCTCGTCCAGGACTTTGCGGTTGAGCAGCGCCTGCTCGCGCTGGCTCTCCGCCTGCGCCATGTGGATCATGTTACGCAGCAGGTGGAAGGTCAGGTCGATGGACAGAGGAGGCTCGTTTCTCCTGCTCAGGCCCGGGTCCCTGAAGGCGTCACCGTCACCGCCCTCTCCCCCGGGGGTCAGCGAACGCACCGGGGAGGGCGGGGACTCTCTCTTGTGCAGCAGCCGGAGCAGGTGCAGCGTGAGGGGGGAGTCCAGGAGGGAGAGGAAGGCGGGAGGCTCCGAGGAAGAGGAGGAGGAGGAGGAGGAGAAGGCGAGAGGCGAGAAGACGAGGAGCAGCAGCAGCGAGCGAGACTTCATCCTGGACAGAACACACGGGGTAGACTTTGATTTCTCTGGACTCGGTTTATGGTCATATCTCTAACAGCTGGACCCACTCACATGAAACAAAAACTATCACAAAGCCCAGCATCTTCTCTCTCAGCACAAATGAACTATGGTCAGATTATGCTCAGAAAGGCGTCCAAAAGTGGAGAGGACTTTCAGCCGTTCACTTCCAAATAACAATCACGAAAAACATTTGGACTTTTTCTGTTCTAGAAACTCTAGAATGTCGTAAACGAACAAATGTATAATGTATAAAAGTATTTTTAAACATCTGGGGACAGAAGTGGACAGTTTTAATGCGGGGGTGAAGAGTTAATGATGTCGTGTTTTTACTGAATGAGTTTTAACCTCTTACCACCCGCCTGAACCAAATGCATTCTGTCCTATTTGGCCATTATATAGGCCTGTGTAACACCTCATTTGAAAGCTAAGACCCACAAAACTGATCTTTTTCTTCACGTTGTTTGTTGCTGTGCTGTGTAACCGTTTTTTTTTTTTTTTGTCACATTTTTGTTGAGTTTTTGTAATTTTTTTTGTGTAATTTTTGTCACATTTTTGTTGATTTTATGTCACATTTTTGTTGATTTTTTGTCATTTTTTTGTTTAATTTTTGTCACGTTTTGGTTGAGTTTTTGTCACATTTTTGTTGATTTTTTGTCATTTTTTTGTTGATTTTTTGTGATTTTTTTGTTGAATTTTTGTCAATTTTTGGTTGAGTTTTTGTCACATTTTTGTTGATTTTTTTGTCATTTTTTTGTTGAATTTTTGTCACATTTTTGTTGAATTTTTGTCACTTTTTGGTTGAATGTTTGTTGAATTTTTGTCATTTTTTTGTTGAATTTTTGTCACTTTTTTTTGCGTTTACATCCTTGTTTTCTTTTTTGTGGCTGTTTTGCTGCTTTTTTCCCAAGAAGCTTTTTGATTAGGGTAAAGCCAAACTGGAGAAAATGGGATCCGTTCAGGTGGGAGTTAAGAGGTTAATGAACAGCGTTGAAAGTTCTCTTCTATCATCAAATTGTGTCATATCAACATGTCAAGAAAATCAGAACTGAAACGAGGCTAAAACTGAGCAAAGTGATGCCATAAATGCTTGTTATTAGTTCAATTAGTCGAGTAAAATGTTACACTGTGTCGCTTTAAGCAAAATCAGAATCTATTTTCAGTCAGAGCAGCGCCTCAATGGAAAACTAAAAGCTACAAAATGGATCTAAATTGATCATTTTCCTTACGTTGTTGCACCATTGTCGTCACTTTTGGGTTTTTTCATCGCTTTTTTGTCACTTTTTTGTTGCTTATTTTGTCCTTTTGTCAGTGTTTTGACTTTATTCCAAGAAGCTTTTATATTTGGGTAATGCCAGATGCGCTCGGTTAAGGCAGAGGTTAAGAGTATTGTCCCATACTGAGTGTTCTCTTTTTGGAAAAGACTATTTCACGACCATTGCAATTCCCATTCGAGTTTTTGAGCCAAGTTATCGAATAAAACGGATCTAAACTCAGTTGTAATTTGTCCCACTACTATTTCAGGTGGTCACCCAAACAAATACACGTCTAAATTTGATGAAGCTTAACTTTTGGAAGCCCAAATGTCTACACTCATTTCAGACCTTTACAAAGCCCCGTGCGTAAAGCCCCGTGCGTAAAGCCCCGTGCGTAAAGGCGCAGGAAACGCTACGTGAATTTGGTGAACTGTTATATTCACTTCACCAGCTCTTTCCATTAGTAATGCAGTTGTATTTAAAAGCTACGTAAGAAAAATAAACAGAAAGGTTTTTTAAAGAGCGTTTTAAAAGGATTCAATACAATAGGAGCCGTGCGTAAAACGTGCGTAAAAGCGCATCATCCGCTCAACCCTGGCGCTTTTCCTCAGAGCTGTCCGCACACGTTCGCACAGCGTTTACAAAAAGGCAACTCGTGTCTAACCAAAACAAAACCACCCAAATGCCAACGCTTTAAGACGTAAGTTACGTAACCAAACCGAAACGCGCCAAAATAATGAATAAAAACACACACACAGATTTGTGGTGAAATGTCTGGACTTACTTGCTGGTTTGTTGGTGATTGTTGTTGTTGTTGTAAATCTGTCCCGGTGTCCGTGGGGTGTGCACGCGCAATGACCGCCACGCGCTGCTTTTATGGGCCGCTGCTGTGACGTTCGTGCGCGCACGTGTCAGGACGAAGAGAGGGATCCCGGGAGAGAGAGGGAGACGCAAGTGGCCAGCGCGAAATGTGGTTAGAGTTAAAGTTCAACTAGTTTTATTTCGTCCAATATCGAGAAAATATGGAGTGAAGGCAAAATAGTAAAAAAAGACAAAACACACACACAAAAAAGGTAACATAAAATGTCTGTAGCCGTAGTGTTGGGGATAAAAAAAAAAAAAAAAGAGTTACAAAAATATATTTAATATATATTTTTTCAGTGTCTAAGGGATATTAACATATGACTTACACTGCAAAAAGTAATGAACTAGATGAGTATAAGCATCTCAATTTGAGCATAATAATCCAAATATTAGTTGTTTTGACGAGGTAAGTTGTTGTTGGGCATTTGTCCTAGATTATTTCACTTGTTCTGAGATGTTTCTGACTCGTTTCAATACATTTCGTCCTTATTTCAGGTAATTTTCTTTGCCAATGGGGTAAGACAATTGGCAATGAAATCTCATTGGCAATTTTACTTTCTTATTTCAAGCGAGATTTACCCTAGAACTGGTCTGAAATGTCCTCAAACAAGCAAAGTAAACTTGGTCTGATCAGGAAAAATGTCTAAATGAGTGAAAACCGCTCAAAACAAGATATATTTCCTCAATTCAAGTCATTTAAGACAATGCTTGATATTTACTTTTTGCAGTGTACTCAAAACACAGTAATAGATTAGTCATTACAGTTTAAGTAACTCGAATAACAAGTGCATTTAAATGGTTTCCTTTGACGCACGACCAAAAAAATGTCAAACTCCCCCAAATGAAATGCAGCAAATCAAGTTAAACAGCGGTGAATAAGATCTGCAGTTTAGTGAAGCCAGAGAATGAGGAGCAAAGGAAATCTGTCACTTCTGCTCGGTGGCTTTATTACCATTTTCAAAAGTAACTCACAGTGTAACTCGGCTGCATTTTTGAAACAGAAATACTGTATTTAAAGGGGGTGTATTATGCAAAATGGACTTTTTCAAGCTTTCCATCATGTTATTCTGTCATTCCCTCATTAAAAACATGCCTGAAGTGTTGCCTTGGCACATTCACGTATTTTTGAGTAATCTGTAAAAACTCTGATGGCGGCCATTTTAGGGATAGGTTTGCCTGAGTCCTCCTAGGAACGCCCCCACCTCCTGGAGACGCCTCCGAGCTTTCGTCACCAGCCGAGTAACCAACCACTGCTCCTCAGCAGAACCCCCTCCCCACTGATGCCACAGACAGCGTGTGGAGGGGGCGTGTCGGAAAGGCTCAGAGGTTCTTAAAGAGACAGAGGCCTATTTCAAGACATTCACTACAGCCATTTTGAGAGAGACATTTTATACAAGGCAGTTATTCTAATTTACTGCATTTACAGACCAACAGAAGGTTTGTCATCATTGTAGTGTGATATAGACTGGTGCTATGGGATTGAAAAAAAGCATAATAACCCCTCTTTAAATGGTTTCCACGACCAAAAAAATACCAAACTCCCCCAAATAAAATGCAGCAAATTAAGTTGACGTCAAAATAGTGAGTGAGTGAATGAGGAGCAAAGGAAATCTGTGACTGCACTTCTGCTCAGTGGCTTTATTACCATTTTCAAAAGTAACTCACAGTGTAAGTCAGCTGCATTTTTGAAACAGAAATACTGTGTTTAATACAAACATAATCCGTTTTTGAAGCTGTAGCTCCCAATATAATGACTTTTTGACTTGCCCAGCACTGATCAAGTTCTGCTTCTTCATAGAACTTCTTCCACATGAACAAAGCACAGGCCGGCTCCTGCTTTTCATTTTTATCCATCCATCCATCTTCTTCCACTTGTCCGTTGCCGGGTTGTGGAGCAGCTGTTGGAGCCCAGATCACATGGCACCAGCCCCTATGGCTCCTCTTGCAGGTGGTGGGTCCACAGAAGAACGGCCTCACGATTAACCGGGCCTGTTGGTCTCTCATGAGGAGCTTCTGAACCGCTCTTTGTCTGACCCGTCACCTATAGGACCTGTTTGCCCTGTGAGACCCTACAGGGGCACGAAGCCCCGACAACAGAGCTCCAGGATCATTCAGACTCAAACCCTCCACCATGTTAAGATGGCGGCTCCAGGAGGGGGTCATTTTTATTTACTCTGTAAAAGTCGGCGAGACTTTAGTCGTAGTTTTAGTCTCATGAACTTTGAATTTAGTTTGAGTCCAGTTTTATATGACAAAAAATATCATTCAGCGAAGTGAACACCTGCCGCTTCATGTAATAAGTAATTACTCAACAAAATACAGAATGTGGTTTAATTACACAATGAAGTGAACATTTATCACATTGTGAAACATTATCACAAACATCTGGTCCCGTTACTCAAAATGCCACAGGTGATGATTTCCATAATGTGCTTTATTTCTTTGAAGGGGAAAGAGGTCGTGAAGCTCCAAAACTAAGTCCAGACAAAGGTATTTCTTAACTTAGATAATAAATGTTTGAACAGGTGCTTGGACTATTTTGGACAAACATGATTTAAAACAGAAAGATCAGCTTTAAATCCAATAAAATAGATTAAAAATTGTCCATACTGAGTAAAAAAAGATAAAAAGATAAAGAGTCTTACCTTGGCTTACATGTTAGCAGGTTCTGTTATTTTTTAGCTTTTTTCCCGGCTCTGAAAGGGGAAAAACATGCAGATCCGGAGAACGACGGATCACAACGATCGCTCTGAGCTTTGATCGGACGAGCACCTTTAAAACCTTTTATCCAAGTCAAGAAATACGTCACATTTTTACTCTGAAAGTTCAAACGATCATCGATTGGTCAAGACGCAGTAACATGATTTACAACAGAAGAACGTCCAGATAGTTCAAGTTTCTCCAGGTTTCCTCCCGTTTTCCTCCAGCTTTCCTCCCGTTTTCCTCCAGGTTTCCTCCAGGTAGCCGTCGGGGTCGTCGTTCACATCTTGTTGGCCTTCCAGGTGAGGTAGGAGTTCCAAACCACGGCGACGATCTGGACCACGGCCAGCCTGGAGGTCACGCGGAGGTCACGACACAGGGATGAAGCAGAGACATCAACCTCTTAACCCCCACCTGAACGGATCCCATTTTCTCCAGTTTGGCTTTACCCTAATCAAAAAGCTTCTTGGGAAAAAAAGCACCAAAACAGCCACACAAAAAATGAGAAGAAAACAAGGATGTAAACGCAACAAAAATGTGACAAAAATTAAACAAAAATGTGACAAAAATTAAACCAAAAAATGACAAAAATTAAACAAAAATGTGAAAAAAATTAAACAAAAAAGTGACAAAAACTAAAGAAAAATTAAACAAAAATGTGACAAAAATTAAACAAAAGTGTGACAAAAACTCAACAAAAATGTGACCAAAAAAAACATACAAAAGGTGACACAACACAGCAACAACGCGAGGAAAAAGATCAGTTTTGTGGGTCTTAGCTTTCAAATGAGGTGTTACACAGACCTATATAATGGCCAAAGAGGACAGAATGCATTTGGTTCAGGCGGGTGGTAAGAGGTTAAAGGGATATTTCAGGATTTTTGACATAGGGCCTCATTTCCTCGTTATCCAGAGTGTTGCTGATTTCTGGAGATATTTTTTTTGTAATTCATGCAGTTCTTATATTTGAAGAGTTTCGTGGAGCTAGGCTAGTGCATTTCTATGGTATCAGCTAGCCTGCATTAAAAACAGTGTGACCCGCTCCACAGAGCACCTGAGGCAAATCACTTATAACACCAGACTAACCATATAAATGTCTGTGTGGATTGAATCATGTTTGGAATATTGAGGCATTTTGAGGGACTATTTTCTAGCAGATCACTCCGCCGCTGCGTAGCTTATACAACCACGAAGCTGATGCTGCTCAAATATAAGGTATTTTAAATTACTCTATGGACACAGACATTTATATGGTTAGTCTGGTGTTATAAGTGATTTGCCTCAGGTGCTCTGTGGAGCGGGTCACACTGTTTTTAACCCCTTAACTCCCACCTGAACCGAGCACATTTTCTCCAGTTTGGCTTTACCCCAGTCCAAAAGCTTCCGGAAAAAAGCTGTGAAAATAGCAACAAACCTGAGACGAAAACAATGATATAAATGTGACAAAAAAGTGAGAAAACATTGACAAAAAAGTGATGAAAAATTGATGAAAAAGTGGCAAAAATGTCACAAAAATGTCACAAGAAATTGACAAAAAATGGACGAAAAAAAAGACAAAAATGTGACAAAAAAAATTACAAAAATGTGATAAAAAAAATGACAAAAAAGTTACAAAAATGAGTTGAATACCCAACAAAAAAATGATGGAAAAAAAATCTGATGACGTGAGGAAAAAGATCCTCTCAGTTCAAGCGGGAGTTAAGAGGTTAATGCAGGCTAGATGATACCATAGACATGCACTAGCCTAGCTCCACGAAACTCTTCAAGAACTGCATGAATTACAAAGAAAATATCTCCAGGTACCAGCAACACTCTGGATAACGAGGAAATGAGGCCCTATGTCAAACATCCTGAAATATCCCTTTAATGTGAGGTTACCTGTGGTGCAGAGGGATGAAGTAGAAGTTGGCGATTTGAACCGGAGGCCACAGCTGGAACAGAAGTAACGTGTTAGCACTGTTACTGTGGTGAAGTACAAGTACGTGTTATTCAGTCACTCACGTAGTAGTTGGAGATGAGCGCGTCAGGGTAGTCCTGAGGAAAGAAGTATATCAATCAAAACATGAAACTACAATGAAAATGAACTGCTGTAGATTCTTATTATGTTTCCGACAGGTTTAAGTGGAGGAGCTGCAGGAGAAAAGGGAAACAGAAACAAATGCAGAGATACTGATTTGAAGCTTTTGCTGAACATTACTGACATAAATATGAGGAAAAAATGCATTGCAAGTTTTCGGCCATTTTGTTTTCATATAAAAATCATGAAAACTAACTAATGGTTTTATTACTGAAGTGCAGATGTTGTTAACCTGTTAAGCCCCGCCTTATCAGCTTCACCCACATCTACAGAGCAACACCTCATTTGAAAGCTAAGACCTACAAAACTGATCTGGAAGGATCTTTTTCCTCTCGTTGTTGCCCTTTTGTCACTTTCTTGTCGGGTTTTTTGACACTTTTTCATCCTCGTTTTCGTTCCGCTTTTTGTTGCTATTTTGACACTCCAAAGAAGCTTTTAGATTTGGGTAAAGCCATAACTGGAGAAAATGTGCGCTGTTCAACTGGGAGTTAACCTCTTAACTCCCGCCTGAACCGAGAGCATTTTCTCCAGTTCAGCTTTACCCAAATCCTGTAGGCCAGTGTAACACCTCATTTGAAAGCAAAGATCTACAAAACTCATGTAAATGGATCTTTTTCCTCACGTCATCAGATATTTTTCCATCTTTTTTGGGGGGTATTCAACTCTTTTTGTAACTTTTTTGTCGTTTTTTTTTTAATCCATATTTTGGTCATTTTTTTGTCATTTCTTAAAATCCATTTATTGTCTTTTTTTGGGTCATTTTTTGGTCCATTTTTGGTCTCTTTTTGTCATTTCTTAAAATCCATTTATTGTCTCTTTTTGTCACATTTTTTGGGTTATTTTTTTAAAATCCATTTTCTGGTCATTTTTTGTCATTTTTGTGTCATTTTTTGTCTGTTTTTGTCACATTTTTTGTCATTTTTTGGTCAATTTTTGTTTTTTGGGTCAATTTTTTGTCATTTTTTGTCACATTTTTTGGGTCATTTTTTAATCCATTTTTGTCTTTTTTTTGGGTCATTTTTTGGTCATTTTCTGTCACTTTTTTGTCACATCTTCATTGTTTTCGTCTCAGTTCTGTCGCTATTTTCACACCTTTTTTCCAGAAGCTTTTAGATTTGGGTAAAGCCATAACTGGAGAAAACGTGCTCTGTTCAACTGGGAGTGAAGAGGTTAAAGAGTGGAAAACCTACGGTGGCCTGGAAGTGCAAAGTTTTGAAACAAATTTACGTTTTTTACGGGTTTAAGGGTAAGTACTTTTGGGGGCGGGACTTCCGGTCCTGTTCACAGGGGTTAGACACACCGTCCGCTGTGTGTCTAACCCCTATGAACAGGACAGGAAGTCCCGCCCCCAAAAGTACCTACCCTTTCTGTAAAAAACTTAACTTAAACAAAGGAAATGACCATATTTGGATTGCAGCGTCATCTCGGTCACAGCCTTTCCTGCTACACGTGGATACCTCTTTGGCCATTATATAGGTCTGTGTTGTGTCACTTTTTAGGTTATTTTTTCTTTTTGGTCACTTTTTTGTTTAATTTTTGTCACTTTTTTTGTTTAATTTTTGTCACATTTTGGTTGAGTTTTTGTCTCTTTTTGGTTGAGTTTTTGTTACTTTTTGTTTTGTTTTTTTTTGTTGAATTTTAGTCACATTTTTGGCGCTTTTTTCCCAAGAAGCTTTTTGATTAGGGTAAAGCATAAGTGGAGAAAATGGGATCCGTTCAGGTGGGAGTTAAGAGGTTAAATGGTGTTTTTTTCATCACTTTTGAGTAGACTTTTTTTATCACTCTTTGCTATTTTGAAACTTTGTTCAAGAAGCTTTTAGATTCGGGTAAAGTCGGACTGGAGAGAGAGAGCTGGGTTCAGGTGGGGGTGTAGCTGATTTACTGTGATGAGAACCCGGTGAAGCAGCACCTCATGACATCAGCAGGTGGAACAGAGCGTTATGAATCTGCCGGGAAACTCGAACAGCCACAAAAGCCGAACAAGCTGAAGTGTGAGCTCAGCGGGACGCGAGCGAAGAGACGAATCAGCGAAGTCTTAACGACGTCTCGCAGCAGAAAACTGGAGCCGAGAGGACGGACTCCCGGGTCCAACCATCTGGAGGAGACGCAGACGGAGGAGGAACCTCAGCCCAACCACGAGGAACCAGCCCGGGTCCAGAAACAGAGCGTGGAGCTGCTGTTTGAGCGATCGCAGCTAATCCACCGCTCCACAGACGTCCCGCTGACCTCCTGGTGACCTCCCACTGACGTCCCACTGACCTCCCACTGACCTCCCACTGACCTCCCACTGACCTGCTGCAGCCTGGGAGAGCATCGCTGCATCACGGCCCGCAGGGGGAGATCACTGAAGACACAGGCTCCATCAAAGGTTTCACCTCTTAACCTCTTAACTCCCACCTGAACATGTTTTCTCCTGTTCTCCAAGTGTAAAAGCTTCTTCAAAACAGCGATGAAAAAGAAAAAAAAGAAAATGAGGATGTAAACACAACGAAAAAGAGCTAAAAAGTGGCAAAAATGACAAAAATTCAATAAAAAGGTGACAAAAATCCAGCAGAAAAAAAGACAAAATCCAGCAGAAAAATGTCAAAATTTCAGCAAAAAAATGACAAAAATCCAGTAGAAAAAAGACGAAAATCCAGCAAAAAAATGACAAAAAACCAGCAAAAAAATGTAAAAAATCCAGCAAAAAAGGACGAAAAAATAAGCAAAAAAATGACAAAAAATCCAGCAAAAAAAAAAAAAAAATATCCAGCAAAAAAAAGTGACAAAAACACATAAGGGAAATAAAAAGTGACGACAATGGCAAAGAGGAGAGAATGCATTTAACAAGC
Organism: Gobius niger; assembly: GCF_951799975.1. Classification (NCBI taxonomy): domain Eukaryota; kingdom Metazoa; phylum Chordata; class Actinopteri; order Gobiiformes; family Gobiidae; genus Gobius; species Gobius niger. The sequence continues at coordinate 28,696,253 of NC_136866.1, forward strand.
ACATTTCCTACAGTTTCTACAAAAACGTGACACAAAAGGTGCCAGAAAAGCAACAATAACACAACAAAAGAGTGACAAAACTGTGGCGAAACCATGTCAGAAAAAAGATGAAAAAGCAACATAAACACGACACAAATAACCTGTAGGAAAACACGGAGAAAACACTTCAAAATGTGACAAAAAATTACAAAAATGTGATACAAAATTTATGAAAAAATGGCAAAAAAATTAGTTAGAAAATTGAGTTGAACACCCAACAAAAAATGATGGAAAAAAAATCTGATGTGAGGAAAAAGATCCTCTCGGTTCAGGCGGGAGTTAAGAGGTTAAACTTTGACTGTATTAGTGATCTTTTGTGACTGAAACCGGCTCAGAGCTTCAGGAAATAACACATTCATACTTTATTGGCTGACGTCTGTTGTACATGTTTTATGGAGAATGTATTAGAGCCAGATTTTACATGTTTTTGTGACGTCAGTGAACGCCTCGTAACCAGATCAGATCAGAGTAAAGGTCAGGGACGAGATCAGAACATGAAGATTCTCAAAAGGACGTCCTTGTTCTGCTCTGAGGCGAAAATGATCCTCCTCATCCTCACGATCCTCCTCATCCTCACGACCCTCCTCATCTTCACGATCCTCCTCATCCTCACGATCCTCCTCATCCTCACGACCCTCCTCATCCTCACGATCCTCCTCATCTTCACGACCCTCCTCATCCTCACGATCCTCCTCAGTGACGTAGAAGAATCCTCTAAATTTAAAACCTATAATCTCTGTGTAAAGAATCGGGGCAACACGGAAGTAAACAAAGCTAAACCTGAGGAAACACCATCAGAGGCTCAGAGGAGATAAATAAACAAACATGTTTGGACTCGGAGCGTCTGTTTGTTTGTGAAATGAGAGAAAACTCCGGGTCAAATAGAACAAGCCGGACTCAGATTGACGTCATCAGGACTTCAGGAACATTTAACAAGTGTTTATAAACACCACACGCGCCTATTGTACATGTTTTTAGTGGTGGAGAAGGCGGAGAAAACCTACGCAGACACGGGGAGAACATGCAAACTCCACAGACAGGTGGGAATCGAACCCGGGACCACTGTGCCGCCGTTACTTTTCAATATGCGGAGTTATATATATTTTTGAATGAACTTATACATTACAAATGTTGAGCAATGTCATAATTTTGGATGATTTGGATTTAATGCCGCTTGTAAGTAAGGATTAAACAACGAGGAGCCGCATTAGACGGTTCTAACGCCCGACACAGTGTTGTTCCTCCTGCATTATAACGTCTAACGCGGCTCCTCGTTGTTTAATCCGCTTATACCAGGGTCCCACAAACGCAACATTTATAATAAATGTTTTTTTCATTTACTAAACTCACTAAATATGCCAGACTACGGGACTCGCTTTTATAAAAGGATGGATCTGCTACAGAGAAGCACTGCCCTGTTTATGGACATTGTTTTGGCCGATCATAGGATTTTAATCAAGTTTTTATCAAATATGAAAATGTAAAATGCCGACCACGGCCAACGGATGTGACGACATCACGATGGCTCGTATGTAAATGTCAGTGTCGGCTCTCAGTCGTGCAGGAGTTGTCCATCTTCAGCGAAGGTTCTTGAATCTTCTTCTGTCCGTGTCCAACGTTTCACCTCTTCATCCAAAAGGCTTCGTGAAGTAAAACTGGAGCGATGTTATAACTGAATCAAAAATCCATCGAATCAAATCGATTTGTGAAATCTGAGTTTATCCCAGTTCTACTTTTTAAACACTCACTCGTGCAGACGTTACAAAACCTGAGTCTGTTTTCTCTAAATGAGGTTTTCGTTTCTCTCTTAACAACATCTCACTTCAGTCGCTCCATAAACTCCACAGGCTTTGACTTTATCACGTTTGAAGCTTTTCAGGGATTTTTCCGGATCTAATTCCTGCCTGATGGATTGAGCTTTGATAGGACCTTATTTTTATATGAAAATAGAAGTAATATAACTTGTTTAATCCTAATATTTAAGTCAGTAATGTACAGTATATGTGCAGTATATGTACAGTATATGAACAGTATATGGTTTCTTTCGGTCCCTGTCCTCCTGCAGCGTCTCAGATCTCTGGACTACAGCGTGTGTGGGACTGACCCTCCTGAGTTTGCTGACGTTCTGCTCCGCGGTGAGTCCGTTCAGAGCTCCGGACAGACCCAGGAAACAGCCGAGGAAACACGGCGCGAAGCCCAGCTGGAGAACACAGGTTTAGTTCAGCTTCAGAAGGAAAACCCGGAGCAGAGACTGAGAACCTCAGAGAAGCTCACCTGGTCCAGGAGCATCTTCTTCATGGCGGCGCCTTTGGTCGTTCCCACCACGAGTCTGTCCAGGACTTTGTACCAGCTGCCGACCACCGGACCCTGAGGGACCACAGAGGAAACACTCAGACATGCTTTCATATATCACAGAGTCTTTCAGCTAAACTGTGGAAAAGGTTAAACCATCGACTGGACTGGGTTTGGGCAAAACTAAGGATGTTTCACTTCGAGTCACAGAAGCTTCTTCTTCGATCTTTAGGTCAGAAAAGACTCACTATGAGGATCAAAACTATAGATTATAGAAAACTTTACTAAATAAGCAATCAGAAAAACAATCTTTCCATTTGCTCTGATATGTAAAAAAAAACTTAATTTGGCAGAAAATTCCACTTGATCCAATCAAAAAAGTCAATCAAACCCTCGTCATCTGTTTCATGGCGTTACCGTAGCGACGACCAGAACTCCCCATTTACTCTAAGGGGAAGAAATTGCACAATTTTACCAAATGACAAAGAGCAAATGGAAACATTGTTGTTTTCATTGCTTATACCAGGGGTCTCCAACAGGCGGCCCACGGGCCAAATCCGGCCCGCTAAATGATTCAATCCGGTCCCTGACTTGTAGGGCACAGTTTTAGTCTAAAATTGCAGGTAAATTTAGTCGACTTAAGTTTACAATATTTGTCATTATCATATTTAATCTTGTTCCTCTGCTTCATGGAGCTGCTCCACATGAACAAAGCTCAGAGCTGATCCTTTAGCAGAGGATTTAAAGGATCTGAGGCTCTTTTATACTGACATTGGAAGTTTGGATGATTTTAGTCTCGTCTTATTTTAGTTGATGAAAATATATGGACATTTTAGTCTTAGTTTTAGTCTCATAATCAGCTTTTAATTTAATTTAATTTAGTCCAATTTTAGTCTGCAAAAATATCACTTTCAGTCGACGAAATGAACAGAGCACAAACTCCTGAGTATGTAAGAAAAAAAAAGTAAGTCTCTACCTCATCATGTGCGAAGTTATGAATGTTTAAAGAGGGGGAATTATGCTTTTTTTCAGTCCCATAGCACCAGTATATATCACACTACAATGATGAGCAAACCTTCTGTTGGTCTGTAAATGCAGTAAATTAGAATAACTGCCTTGTATAACATTGCTCTCTCAAAATGGCTGTAGCGAATGTCTTGAAATAGGCCTCTGTCTCTTTAAGAACCTCAGACCCTTTCCTTTTTCGGCTGGTGACGAAAGCTCGGAGGCGTCTCCAGGAGGTGGGGGCGTTTCTAGGAGGACTCAGGCAAACCTATCCCTAAAATGGCCGCCATCAGAGTTTTTACAGATTACTCAAAAATACGTGAATGTGCCAAGGCAACACTTCAGCCATGTTTTTAATGAGGGAATGACATAATGACATGATGGAAAGCTTGAAAAAGTCCATTTTGCTGAGGGCACTGACATAAAACGAGATCAGGATAAAAACAACACATTATAGCCACTGGGGCTTTTGTTTATAGACCCCGGTAATACACTCCTGATATATTTTGGCCCCCAGGCAAATTTACTTGGAGACCCCTGGCTTATACTATAAAGTCTCCAAACATTTATAGTTTTCATACGGATCACGAAAATCCCACAACCAGACCAGAATTTTGGTATAGTCAATAAAAATTATTGAGCAATGTCATCATTTTCCCAAAAAATATCAATTTAATGCCAGTTTGAGTCTGATTTGATGCTTTTTAATGCCCTGAAAACCTGAAGAGAAAACATTTAGACTTTTCTCTCGTTGAGTCTCAAACGTTTCTCACCACGAAGCAGAAGCCGATGCTCATCATCTTGGCCGTTCTCTGGAGGTTGTGGTTGGACAGGCCTTTCCTCTCGAGCAGCTGCTGCGAGACCACGTCCCCCACGCCCACGAGCGAACCTGCGGTCAGACCAGAGAGGGACCACAGTGAGGTCCACCCAGGTCCATGTACGAGGGGTCAGACCAGAGAGGGACCACAGTGAGGTCCACCCAGGTCCATGTACGAGGGGTCAGACCAGAGAGGGACCACAGTGAGGTCCACGGAGGTCCAGCTAATGAGGTCCATGTATGAGGGGTCAGACCAGAGAGGGACCACAGTGAGGTCCACGGAGCTCCAGCTAATGAGTTCCATGTATGAGGGGTCAGACCAGAGAGGGACCACAGTGAGGTCCACGGAGCTCCAGCTAATGAGTTCCATGTATGAGGGGTCAGACCAGAGAGGGACCACAGTGAGGTCCACCGAGGTCCATGTGTGAGGGGTCAGACCAGAGAGGGACCACAGTGAGGTCCACGGAGGTCCAGCTAATGAGGTCCATGTATGAGGGGTCAGACCAGAGAGGGACCACAGTGAGGTCCACGGAGGTCCAGCTAATGAGGTCCATGTATGAAGAGGAAAACTGCAGTGACATGGTTTCTATGCACTGGAGAGACAAGGCTGTGGAGCTGTGCCGCCCTCCAGTGGTGGGAAACTGTACTGCAACACTCCAGTGAAAAACAAAGTCAGTGTGTGTGTGTGTGTGTGTGTGTGTGTGTGTGTGTGTGTGTGTGTGTGTGTGTGTGTGTGTGTGTGTGTGTGTGTGTGTGTTTACTCTGGAGCAAAGGTTAAAATTCCAAACAGACTCTTCACGAAGGTCGAAAACATGTTTGCTGATTTAAGGACAGAACTAAACCTGGGCAAAACATCAACGAGATAAAATCCAACATGCTTTTTATTAAGGTTTATCTCCAAGGTCAAGAAATGGGGGGAAAATTGTAAAAAAAAAAAAATGGGGAACATTTTTTCCCCCGTTTATTTATTTTGAAAAAAAGGAAGGAAAAATATAGTCAAAAATATGGGAAAAATGTGAATAAATTGGAGGGGAAAATTGGAAAAATGGAAAGAAAAAAAAAAAGGGAAAAAATAGGAGAAAGCAAATAAGGGAAAAATGTAAGAAAAATTGGAGAATAAAAAAGGAAATACATGGGGAAAAAAAATATATATATATATAGGAAATAATAATATAAATTACTGAATAAATTGGGGGGGGATAGTAAACAAAAAAACAGAATTAGAGTTTATCTCCAATATTAAGAAATGGGGATGAAATAGTAAAAAATGATAATAAATAGGGGGAAATAAGGGTTAAAATTGAGTCGGGAAATTGGAAAAAAATTGGGGGGGAAAAGGAAATAAATTGAGAAAAAAGGAAATAATAAGATAAAATAGTGAGTACATTGGGGAAAAAATAGTGCAAAAATTAAAAAACTTGAAAAAATAAATAAATAAATAAAATAGAGAAAGAAATAGAGTTCTCCAATGTCAAGATATGGGGATAAAATAGTAACAAATTATAATAAATGGGGGAAAATTGAGGACAAATCGTTAAAAATAGGGAAAAAAATAAAGTTAAAATTGGGCAGGAAAATGGGGAAAAAGTTAAAGACATTGGTTAAAAACTGGGCAAACATGTGTAAAGTGATTTTTTGGCCCTTTAGTTTGCAGCACATTTCTGACCCGCTTCACCATAATCGAGAAAGTCTCCAAACAAACTGAGATGTTGGTGTTTCTGACCTGCGGTGATGATCTGCACCGTCCAGGGCCGCCGGCTCATCAGCGCCTGGTACGACCTCCAGAGCGCTGCCATGACTGCGTGACCCCGCTCTAAACAAACACAAACACAAACACAAACACAAACACAGAGTCTGAAGGACACTCTACAAAACCAGCGGAAAAGAGAGAGTTTCCTCCTCCAGGGCAGCGTGACTGGAATTAAAGACACACAGAGGCTTAATGACTGTGATGCTTCCACCAATTAGTCTCTGCAGGACCGCGAGGCGTTCAAGTCGCACCGTCAATCACAAAACAGCAGCAGATTCACCGACTGTATGTTTTAGGTTGTGGACTTTTGCTTATAGAGAGACTTAGAGTTTCTTGACGGATTTTCAAGAAGTTTTTATCACTTTTGGTTGTGGAAACATCTGCCTTTTAGGGGCATGATATCTGCCAAAAATACCCAAATATCGTCCTGATATATCGGCCAGCAGATATATCAGGCGACCTCTCATATTTCTGATTGAAAACAGCACATTTCAGTCAAATTAAGCCACAGATCAAAATACAGTATCCAAACTTAAAGCAGCACTAAGTAACTTGTTTACCTTAAAGAGGGGGTATTATGCTTTTTTCAATCACACAGCACCAGTCTATATCACACTACAATGATGACAAACCTTCTGTTGGTCTGTAAATGCAGTAAATTAGAATAACTGCCTTGTATAAAATGTCTCTCTCAAAATGGCTGTAGTGAATGTCTTGAAATAGGCCTCTGTCTCTTTAAGAACCTCTGAGCCTTTCAGACACGCCCCCTCCACACGCTGTCTGTGGCATCAGACAGCGTGACAAAAATGTGACAAAAATGTGACAAAAATGTGACAAAAAATGGATAAAACATTGACGAAAAATGTGACAAAAAATGACAAAAATGTGATCAAAATTTGACAAAAAAATGACAAAAATGTGACATAAATGTGATAAAAATGTGATAAAAATGTGACAAAAATGTGATAAAAAATTGACGAAAAAATGACAAAAATGTGACAAAAAAATGACAAAAATGTCACAAAAAAATGACAAAAATGTCATAAAAAAATGACAAAAATGTGACAAAAAATTACAAAAAGTTGATAAAAAAATGAAGAAAAAATGACAAAAATGTGACAAAAAAATGACAAAAATGTGACAAAAAAATGACAAAAATGTGACAAAAAATTACAAAAAGTTGATAAAAAAATGAAGGAAAAATGACAAAAATGTGATAAAAATGTGACAAAAAAATTACAAAAAAGCAGTGGTTGGTTACTCTGGTGACCAAAGCTCGGAGGCGTCTCCAGGAGGAGGGGGCGTTCCTAGGAGGACTCAGGCAAACCTGTCCCTAAAATGGCCGCCATCAGAGTTTTTACAGATTACTCAGAAATACGTGAATGTGCCAAGGCAACCCTTCAGCCATGTTTTTAATGAGGGAATGACATAATAACATGATGTAAAGCTTTTGCATAATACCCCCCCCCCTTTAATAGTAAACTCTGTACGTCTGATTATAAAGCATTTGTATCAGATTCATGAACTTAAAGGCTGGTTTTGTAACATTTCTGATAAACTGTTTGTTTAGAAAGTGAGGAACGAGTTCTGACACGACTAACATTTGAAATTTAGTGGCTTCTTCTTTCATTGTTTGTCATCCATAACTCAGATCTTTACGTATTTGCTGTGGAAAGTGCTTAAGTATTCACAGTAGAGGGTACACATCTTTTTAAGTAAATGTGACCAAAAATAAATGTTGTTACTGACCACCTCTGTTTTGCAGAAAAGAAACCCAGCCATGGACCGAGACTAGTCTTGGTTTAGCCCCAATTAAGACTTAAACTCGGGTTAGTCCAAAGTTTAGGAGGCGCTACGTAACAAAAACATGAGGTTACGGCGCGAAACTGAAGCCAAAAACAGCGAAACCTTCCGGAACGGGACTATTTCAGAAGGAAACAGACCTGCCGAATTAAAGAGAAGTCAACACATCACACAAAACAACCTTCACATGTGACCCCAAATCCCAACAGTTAAACATATCGGTGAAAACTTCTATATTTCATCATTTTTCACACGGAGGATTCGCTAGTCTCGCGATGATCCAACTTTCTGCACGCGAAACTCACGTCAGGGCACGTTTTAGCCACGTGTGTCGTGAACGTTGCAAAATAAAGAAAAGGTTTCAGTGTTTTGGAGTAAAATTAAGTTAAAGTTGAGAATTGTACCTTCAGTGGGACCCACGCAGTTTGAGAATGACGCGTTCAGGGGAAAGCGGATACAAAAAACCCCACAACAAAACCCAAACAAACAATTTAAGCTGAAAATATCATTGAAATCATCGGTGTTCCTGTGTTTATAGTGCGGTATACACGTGTAGCCCTCAGTCTGTTTACTTCAGCAAACTGTTAAACAATCAGCGGTTATCTAAGTCAGAACTAGAATTTCCTGCAAACGTAAAGGCGCCAGTGAAGCCGTATTGTACGTCATATCCGCCGTAAACATGACAGGGCTCTGCTGCCATCTGCTGGACAAGGTGGGCAGAGGAGCCAAAATATTTAACCCCTTAACTCCCACCTGAACCGAGCACATTTTCTCCAGTTTGGCTTTACCCCAGTCCAAAAGCTTCTGGAAAAAAGGTGAGAAAATAGCAACAAAACTGAGACGAAAACAATGATGGAAATGTGACAAAAAAGTGACGAAAACATTGGCAAAAAAGTGACGAAAATGTCACAAGAAATTGACAGAAAAATGAGAAAAAAATGACAAAAAAGTGATGAAAATGTGACAAAAAATAACAACAAAAATGACAAAAAAAATTGACAAAAAATATTACAAAAATGTGACAAAAAATGACAAAAAAAGGACAAAAAATTACAAAAAAGTGACTAAAAAGTGACAAAAATGTGACAAAAAATGACAAAAAATGACAAAAAATAACTAAAAAGGGACAAAAATTTGACAAAAATTTGACAAAAAAGACAAAAAAAGACAAAAAAAATTAAAAAAAAGTGACAAAAATGTGACAAAAAAGACAAAAAAATAACTAAAAAGTGACAAAAATGTGACAAAAAATGACCAAAATGTGACAAAAAAGACTAAAAAAATGACAAAAAAGACAAAAAAAGACAAAAAAATAACTAAAAAGTGACAAAAATGTGACAAAAAATGACAAAAAAAAGACAAAAAAATAACTAAAAAGTGACAAAAATGTGACAAAAAATGACAAAAAATGACAAAAAATAACTAAAAAGGGACAAAAATTTGACAAAAATGTGACAAAAAAGACAAAAAAAGACAAAAAAAATTTAAAAAAAGTGACAAAAATGTGACAAAAAAGACAAAAAAAGACAAAAAAATAACTAAAAAGTGACAAAAATGTGACAAAAAATGACCAAAATGTGACAAAAAAGACTAAAAAAATGTGACAAAAAATGACAAAAAAAGACAAAAAAATAACTAAAAAGTGACAAAAATGTGACAAAAAATGACAAAAATGTGACAAAAAAGACAAAAAATGACAAAAAAAATAACTAAAAAGTGACAAAAAATGACAAAAAATGACAAAAAATGACAAAAATTTGATGAAAAATGGACAAAAAATGAGCACATTTTCTGCAGTTTGGAGAAAACAGGAGTGTGTTTACTTTATAATGACCCAACCTCCAACTCACACGTGACCCAGAAACAAGAAGTATCTCAAGGTTCACGTTTCAAAATGGGAATGAAAAGTTTAAACTTCAGTTTCAAAATAAAAACTTTATTTGTAATTAAAAAAAAACATGACATTCTATCAGTGCAAAAACAAAAAGCAGCAAAAAAAACATCAGCGTTTGTCCTGCTCTTCTGAAGGAGGCACAAAAATAACTCCATATTCAGGAAAATAAAAAGATTTACATTCTCTGACCTCCCAAAAAACATCAGCATTTGTGAAACATCAGTTTGAATTAGAGTCGACTGGATCAGTCTCTGAAGGTCTGAACAAACTCGTCACAGATGTTTCTCCCCAGTGTGGATCCTCTTCATGTGGTTTTTGAGGCTGGATGACTGACTAAAGCTCTTCTCACACTGCTCACATCTGTACGGCCTCTCTCCAGTGTGGACTCTCATGTGACATTCTAGATTCTGTGAACAACTGAATCTTTTCCCACACTGCTCACACTCGTACGGCTTTAGTCCATCATGGACTCTCTTGTGACGTTTGAGACCTGAGAGCTGAATAAATGACTTCCCACACTCCTCACAGCTGTAATCCTTTTCCTCAGTATGGATCCTCATGTGTACTTGGAGGCTGAACGACCGACTAAAGCTCTTCTTACACTGCTCACAGCTGTACGGCCTCTCTCCAGTGTGGATCCTCATGTGTTCTTTAAGATGTGCAGACTTAGCAAACGCATGTCCACACTGGCCACACTCAAAGGGCTTTTCCCCAGTGTGGATCCTCAGGTGGTTCTTGAGGCTAGATGAGTTTCTAAAGCTCTTCTCACACTGCTCACAGCTGTATGGCTTCACTCCTGTGTGGATTCTCTTGTGTGTTTTGAGGTGGGATGACGCAGAAAAGGCCTTACCACACTGCTCACACTGATATGGCTTCTCCCCAGTGTGGATCCTCTTCATGTGGTTTTTGAGGCTGGATGACTGACTAAAGCTCTTCTCACACTGCTCACACCTGTACGGCCTCTCTCCAGTGTGGACTCTCATGTGACATTCTAGATACTGTGAACAACTGAATCTTTTCCCACACTGCTCACACTCGTACGGCTTTAGTCCATCGTGGACTCTCTTGTGATTTGTGAGACCTGAGAGCTGAATAAATGTCTTCCCACACTCCTCACAGCTGTAATCCTTTTCCTCAGTATGTATCCTCATGTGTACTTGGAGGCTGGATGAATGACTGAAGGTCTTCTCACACTGCTCACAGCTGTACGGCCTCTCTCCAGTGTGGATCCTCATGTGTCCTTTAAGATGTGCAGACTTAGTAAACGCATGTCCACACTGTCCACACTCAAAGGGCTTTTCCCCAGTGTGGATCCTCATGTGTACTTTAAGATGTGCAGACATAGTAAACACATGTCCACACTGTCCACACTCAAAGGGCTTTTCCCCAGTGTGGATCCTCATGTGTCCTTTAAGATGTGCAGACTTAGTAAACACATGTCCACACTGTCCACACTCAAAGGGCTTTTCCCCCGTGTGGATCCTCATGTGGTCTTTGAGGTTGCATGACTGAGTAAAGGTCTTGTCACACTGCTCACACCTGTACAGCCTCTCTCCAGTGTGGATCCTCAGGTGGCTCTTGAGGCTAGATGACTGAGTAAAGGTCTTGTCACACTGCTCACACCTGTACGGCCTCTCTCCAGTGTGGATCCTCAGGTGCTTCTTGAGGCTAGATGAGTGAGTAAAGCTCTTCTCACACTGCTCACACCTGTACGGCCTCTCTCCAGTGTGGATCCTCAGGTGCTTCTTGAGGCTAGATGAGTGAGTAAAGCTCTTCTCACACTGCTCACAGCTGTACGGCCTCTCTCCAGTGTGGATCCTCAGGTGACTTTTCAGACAATATAATGTAGTGAATCCTTTCCCACATTCCTCACAGCTGTAAGTCTTTCCCTGTGTGCGGGGAGTCTGCAGAGGCTGAAATGGGTCCATTTCTCTGCAGGACAGAAACAGGAGTTAGTGTTGTTGTGACCCCCTCCCTCTGTTCTCACACATACAGTATCCCACCCCCCTCCCCCGTCAGCTCACTGTGAATCAGGCACGTCTTGAGTTTAGAACCTACTGTGACCTGACCTGGCTGGTGTGAGTGTGTGCAGATCCTCCTCACCTGTGTGCAGATCCTCCTCACCTGTGTGCAGACAGACTCCTGGGGGGGGCAGCAGCTCTTGAGTCCTCCAGACTCTCCTCCAAACCAGCAGAGTCTTTGTGGCTCTTCCTCCCGGCTCACACAGACAGGCTCACACACAGGTCCAGAGTCCGGCTCTTATAGCTCTGTGTGGGAAGCCCCTCCCCAAAGGGGCCCCCCCTCCACTCTGTGGGTGTAACCTCTGCTGCCCCTCCTCTTCCTCCTCCTCCTCCACCTCCTCCTCGTTTCAGCTGGTCGTTCCTGCTCCACCTAAAGCTATTCACATTCAAACGCTCTGAGCCCAGGTCAGGCAACGACAGCCCCCCCAGTGTGAACCAGAGACAGAGAGGCCTCTTCACATACAGGCCTGGCTGAAGGGATGTGAGGTCTGAGGCCGGACTCTTGAAGACACTTATTTTATCTGGAAAAGACAGTCTGTGTGAACACTTGTTTGGTTTTATAAACACACTCTTGTGATCAAATATTGGAAACGAAATGCAACAAATGCTGATTGACCTTCAGCTCATCACAGCCTCATCACCTCCACTCACTGTGTTTCAATACAAACGATACGGCACAAGAACAAAAGCTCACATCACTATTTCCTGTTTTCATGTGTATTTGAATGTGGTCCAGTCTGTTCTAAAGTGATCAGATTTATATTTGTGATCTTATGAAGTGATGAGCTCTGAACACAAGGTCCACTGCCCAAAGAATCCTTCAGCCTAAAGCTCCAGACACATGATTGTAAACCCAGATGTTTGAGCATCAGGCACATGTTTCTGACCTGACACGGTAATATGTCTTGTATTGTGAGGATTCTTCTATGTCCAACAAAAGCTCTAAATGAACTCAGGGTGTTCTTAAACACTGTTTGCTCCTCACGTTAGGAGAGACTGTTTTCGTTTAGAACAAAAACTCAGAAAGACGTGACGTAAATGCGCAGATAATTAGCGGGGGATTAAAGGCGCATTTTGGCGCATATTAATGAGCAGGTCGTTCACACGTCATTCACTCGCAGAGCAGAGGAGAGACAGTCTCTTTGGGACCGAATTCAAGCCATTTTCAGGTCGATTCACGTCATAAGTCACAACAGAAACATCCTTCTATATGTCCAGCTAAGCTAACCACAGTAACCACTACCAAAGCTAACCACAGTAGCCATTACCAAAGCTAACAACAGTAGCCATTACCAAAGCTAACCACAGCAGCCACTACCAAAGCTAACAACAGGAGCCACTACCAAAGCTAACCACAGCAGCCACTACCAAAGCTAAGCACAGCAGCCACTACCAAAGCTAACCACAGCAGCCACTACCAAAGCTAACCACAGTAGCCATTACCAAAGCTAACTACAGTATCCATTACTAAAGCTAACCACAGCAGCCACTACCAAAGCTAACCACAGCAGCCACTACCAAAGCTAACAACAGGAGCCACTACCAAAGCTAACCACAGCAGCCACTACCAAAGCTAAGCACAGCAGCCACTACCAAAGCTAACCACAGCAGCCATTACCAAAGCTAACTACAGTATCCATTACTAAAGCTAACCACAGTAGCCATTACTAAAGCTAGCCACAGTAGCCATTACTAAAGCTAGCCACAGTAGCCATTACTAAAGCTAGCCACAGTAGCCATTACTAAAGCTAGCCACAGTAGCCATTACCAAAGCTAACCACAGTAGCCATTACCAAAGCTAGCCACAGTAGCCATTACAAAAGCTAACCACAGTAGCCATTACCAAAGCTAGCCAAAGTAGCCACTACCAAAGCTAACCACAGCAGCCACTACCAAAGCTAAGCACAGCAGCCATTACCAAAGCTAACCACAGCAGCCACTACCAAAGCTAACCACAGTAGCCATAACCAAAGCTAACTACAGTATCCATTACTAAAGCTAACCACAGTAGCCATTACTAAAGCTAGCCACAGTAGCCATTACTAAAGCTAGCCACAGTAGCCATTACTAAAGCTAGCCACAGTAGCCATTACTAAAGCTAGCCACAGTAGCCATTACCAAAGCTAACCACAGCAGCCACTACCAAAGCTAACCACAGTAGCCATTACCAAAGCTAACCACAGTAACCATGACCAAAGCTAACCACAGCAGCCACTACCAAAGCTAACCACAGCAGCCACTACCAAAGCTAACCACAGCAGCCACTACCAAAGCTAACCACAGCAGCCACTACCAAAGCTAACAACAGGAGCCACTACCAAAGCTAACCACAGCAGCCATTACCAAAGCTAACTACAGTATCCATTACTAAAGCTAACCACAGTAGCCATTACTAAAGCTAGCCACAGTAGCCATTACTAAAGCTAGCCAGAGTAGCCATTACTAAAGCTAGCCACAGTAGCCATTACTAAAGCTAGCCACAGTAGCCATTACCAAAGCTAACCACAGTAGCCATTACCAAAGCTAGCCACAGTAGCAATTACTAAAGCTAACCACAGTAGCCATTACCAAAGCTAACTACAGTAGCCATTACCAAAGCTAACCACAGTAACCATTACCAAAGTTAACCACAGTAGCCATTACTAAAGCTAACCACAGTAACCATTACCAAAGCTAACCACAGTAACCATTACCAAAGTTAACCACAGTAGCCATTACTAAAGCTAACCACAGTGGCCATTACCAAAGCTAGCCACAGTAACCATTACCAAAGTTAACCACAGTAGCCATTACTAAAGCTAGCCACAGTAGCCATTACTAAAGCTAACCACAGTAACCATTACCAAAGTTAACCACAGTAGCCATTACCAAAGCTAGCCACAGTAGCCATTACCAAAGCTAACTACAGTAGCCATTACCAAAGTTAACCACAGTAGCCATTACCAAAGCTAACCACAGTAGCCATTACCAAAGCTAGCCACAGTAGCCATTACCAAAGCTAACTACAGTAGCCATTACCAAAGTTAACCACAGTAGCCATTACCAAAGCTAACCACAGCAGCCACTACCAAAGCTAACCACAGTAGCCATTACCAAAGCTAACCACAGTAACCATGACCAAAGCTAACCACAGCAGCCACTACCAAAGCTAACCACAGCAGCCACTACCAAAGCTAACCACAGCAGCCACTACCAAAGCTAACCACAGCAGCCACTACCAAAGCTAACAACAGGAGCCACTACCAAAGCTAACCACAGCAGCCACTACCAAAGCTAAGCACAGCAGCCACTACCAAAGCTAACCACAGCAGCCATTACCAAAGCTAACTACAGTATCCATTACTAAAGCTAACCACAGTAGCCATTACTAAAGCTAGCCACAGTAGCCATTACTAAAGCTAGCCACATTAGCCATTACTAAAGCTAGCCACAGTAGCCATTACTAAAGCTAGCCACAGTAGCCATTACCAAAGCTAGCCACAGTAGCCATTACCAAAGCTAGCCACAGTAGCAATTACTAAAGCTAACCACAGTAGCCATTACCAAAGCTAACTACAGTAGCCATTACCAAAGCTAACCACAGTAACCATTACCAAAGTTAACCACAGTAGCCATTACTAAAGCTAACCACAGTAACCATTACCAAAGCTAACCACAGTAACCATTACCAAAGTTAACCACAGTAGCCATTACTAAAGCTAACCACAGTGGCCATTACCAAAGCTAGCCACAGTAACCATTACCAAAGTTAACCACAGTAGCCATTACTAAAGCTAGCCACAGTAGCCATTACTAAAGCTAACCACAGTAACCATTACCAAAGTTAACCACAGTAGCCATTACCAAAGCTAGCCACAGTAGCCATTACCAAAGCTAACCACAGTAGCCATTACCAAAGCTAACCACAGTAGCCATTACCAAAGCTAGCCACAGTAGCCATTACCAAAGCTAACTACAGTAGCCATTACCAAAGTTAACCACAGTAGCCATTACCAAAGCTAGCCACAGTAGCCATTACCAAAGCTAACTACAGTAGCCATTACCAAAGTTAACCACAGTAGCCATTACCAAAGCTAGCCACAGTAGCCATTACCAAAGCTAACTACAGTAGCCATTACCAAAGTTAACCACAGTAGCCATTACCAAAGCTAACCACAGTAGCCATTACCAAAGCTAACCACAGTAGCCATTACCAAAGCTAGCCACAGTAGCCATTACCAAAGCTAACTACAGTAGCCATTACCAAAGCTAGCCACAGTAGCCATTACCAAAGCTAGCCACAGTAGCCATTACCAAAGCTAACCACAGTAGCCATTACCAAAGCTAGCCACAGTAGCCATTACCAAAGCTAACTACAGTAGCCATTACCAAAGCTAGCCACAGTAGCCATTACCAAAGCTAGCCACAGTAGCCATTACCAAAGCTAGCCACAGTAGCCATTACCAAAGCTAGCCACAGTAGCCATTACCAAAGCTAACTACAGTAGCCATTACTAAAGCTAACCACAGTAGCCATTACCAAAGCTAACCTCAGTAGCCATTACCAAAGCCAGCCACAGTAGCCATTACCAAAGTTAACTACAGTAGCCATTACCAAAGCTAACCACAGTAGCCATTACCAAAGCTAGCCACAGTAGCCATTACCAAAGCTAACTACAGTAGCCATTACCAAAGCTAGCCACAGTAGCCATTACCAAAGCTAGCCACAGCAGCCATTACCAAAGCTAGCCACAGTAGCCATTACCAAAGCTAGCCACAGTAGCCATTACCAAAGGTAACTACAGTAGCCATTACTAAAGCTAACCACAGTAGCCATTACCAAAGCTAACCTCAGTAGCCATTACCAAAGCCAGCCACAGTAACCATTACCAAAGCTAACAACAGTAGCCATTACCAAAGCTAACAACAGTAGCCATTACCAAAGTTAACTACAGTAGCCATTACCAAAGCTAGCCACAGTAGCCATTACCAAAGCTAGCCACAGTAGCCATTACCAAAGCTAACCACAGTAGCCATTACCAAAGCTAACCACAGTAGCCATTACTAAAGCTAGCCACAGTAGCCATTACTAAAGCTAGCCACAGTAGCCATTACCAAAGCTAGCCACAGTAGCCATTACCAAAGCTAGCCACAGTAGCCATTACTAAAACTAGCCACAGTAGCCATTACCAAAGCTAGCCACAGTAGCCATTACCAAAGCTAGCCACAGTAGCCATTACCAAAGCTAGCCTTAGTGGCCATTACCAAAGCTAGCCACAGTAGCCATTACCAAAGCTAACCACAGTAGCCATTACTAAAGCTAGCCACAGTAGCCATTACCAAAGCTAGCCACAGTAGCCATTACCAAAGCTAGCCACAGTAGCCATTACCAAAGCTAACCACAGTAGCCATTACCAAAGCTAGCCACAGTAGCCATTACTAAAGCTAGCCACAGTAGCCATTACCAAAGCTAGCCACAGTAGCCATTACCAAAGCTAGCCACAGTAGCCATTACCAAAGCTAGCCACAGTAGCCATTACCAAAGCTAGCCTTAGTGGCCATTACCAAAGCTAGCCACAGTAGCCATTACCAAAGCTAGCCACAGTAGCCATTACCAAAGCTAACAACAGTAGCCATTACCAAAGCTAACCACAGTAGCCATTACTAAAGCTAGCCACAGTAGCCATTACCAAAGCTAACCACAGTAGCCATTACTAAAGCTAACCACAGTAGCCATTACCAAAGCTAACCACAGTAGCCATTACCAAAGTTAACCACAGTAGCCATTACCAAAGCTAGCCACAGTAGCCATTACCAAAGCTAGCCACAGTAGCCATTACTAAAGCTAACTACAGTAGCCATTACCAAAGCTAACTACAGTAGCCATTACTAAAGCTAGCCACAGTAGCCATTACCAAAGCTAACTACAGTAGCCATTACTAAAGCTAACCACAGTAGCCATTACCAAAGCTAACCTCAGTAGCCATTACCAAAGCTAGCCACAGTAACCATTACCAAAGCTAGCCACAGTAGCCATTACCAAAGCTAGCCACAGTAGCCATTACCAAAGCTAGCCACAGTAGCCATTACCAAAGCTAGCCACAGTAGCCATTACCAAAGCTAGCCACAGTAGCCATTACCAAAGCTAGCCACAGTAGCCATTACCAAAGCTAGCCACAGTAGCCATTACCAAAGTTAACTACAGTAGCCATTACCAAAGCTAACCACAGTAACCATTACCAAAGTTAACCACAGTAGCCATTACTAAAGCTAGCCACAGTAGCCATTACCAAAGCTAGCCACAGTAGCCATTACCAAAGCTAGCCACAGTAGCCATTACCAAAGCTAACCACAGTAGCCATTACCAAAGCTAACCACAGTAGCCATTTATAAAGCTAGCCACAGTAGCCATTACTAAAGCTAGCCACAGTAGCCATTACCAAAGCTAGCCACAGTAGCCATTACCAAAGCTAGCCACAGTAGCCATTACTAAAACTATCCACAGTAGCCATTACCAAAGCTAGCCACAGTAGCCATTACCAAAGCTAGCCACAGTAGCCATTACCAAAGCTAGCCTTAGTGGCCATTACCAAAGCTAGCCACAGTAGCCATTACCAAAGCTAGCCACAGTAGCCATTACTAAAGCTAGCCACAGTAGCCATTACCAAAGCTAACCACAGTAGCCATTACCAAAGCTAGCCACAGTAGCCATTACCAAAGCTAGCCACAGTAGCCATTACCAAAGCTAACCACAGTAGCCATTACCAAAGCTAACCACAGTAGCCATTACCAAAGCTAGCCACAGTAGCCATTACCAAAGCTAGCCTTAGTGGCCATTACCAAAGCTAGCCACAGTAGCCATTACCAAAGCTAGCCACAGTAGCCATTACTAAAGCTAGCCACAGTAGCCATTACCAAAGCTAGCCACAGTAGCCATTACCAAAGCTAGCCACAGTAGCCATTACCAAAGCTAGCTACAGTAGCCATTACTAAAGCTAACTACATTAGCCATTACCAAAGCTAACTACAGTAGCCATTACTAAAGCTAGCCACAGTAGCCATTACCAAAGCTAACTACAGTAGCCATTACTAAAGCTAACCACAGTAGCCATTACCAAAGCTAGCCACAGTAGCCATTACCAAAGCTAGCCACAGTAGCCATTACCAAAGCTAGCCACAGTAGCCATTACCAAAGCTAGCCACAGTAGCCATTACCAAAGCTAGCCACAGTAGCCATTACCAAAGCTAACCACAGTAGCCATTACCAAAGCTAACCACAGTAGCCATTACCAAAGCTAACTACAGCAGCCATTACCAAAGCTAACCACAGTAGCCATTACCAAAGCTAACCACAGCAGCCATTACCAAAGCTAACCACAGTAGCCATTACCAAAGCTAGCCACAGTAGCCATTACCAAAGCTAACCACAGTAGCCATTACCAAAGCTAACCACAGTAGCCATTACCAAAGTTAACCACAGTAGCCATTACCAAAGCCATTTCTGATACACGTGTCCTGTCAACATGGTGGATGTTTTTGTTTTGATGCAGGTTGCGCAAAGTGAAGGAGGAGCTCATTTAGTGCGTGGAACCAACTTCGCAAAAATATATATATATATATTAAAAAGAAACTAAATAAGGTGCATTTCTAAATATGCAACTTTTTAATGAACCAAAGAATTCTATAAAAACATTATAAAATCAAACGAGCTACACCTGAGCTGACGAAAACTCCACCAGAAGTGCATTTATACAACTAATGTCTGACTCCACACACACAATAACTTACATTTATGGTGGATGGGAATGAAAACTTTAAACTTCAGTCTCAAAATTAAAACTTTATTTGTAATTATAAAAAACACATTCTATCAGTGCAAAAACAAGGAGCAGCAAAAAAACATCAACACTAGTTTGAATTAGAGTCTCCAGAGTGGATCCTCTTCATGTGGTTTTTGAGATTGGATGAATAAGCAAAGGTCTTCCCACACTGCTCACATCTGCTTGGTCTCTCTCCAGTGTGGAGCCTCTTCACGTGGTTTTTGAGATTGGATGAATAAGCAAAGGTCTTCCCACACTGCTCACATCTGTACGGCTTCTCTCCAGTGTGGACTCTCATGTGCTCTTTGAGATTGGATGAATAAGCAAAGCTCTTCTCACACTGCTCACATCTGTACGGCCTCTCTCCAGTGTGGACTCTCATGTGACATTCTAGATTATGTGACGTGCTGAATCTTTTCCCACACTGCTCACACTTGTACTGCTTTAGTCCACCGTGGACTCTCTTGTGACTTATGAGACCCGAGGGCTGAGTGAATGTCTTCCCACACTCCTCACATCTGTATTCCTTTCCCCCAGCGTGTGTATTCATGTGTTCTTTGAGGTTGGATGAATGACTGAAGGTCTTCTCACACTGCTCACAGCTGTACGGCCTCTCTCCAGTGTGGATCCTCATGTGTCCTTTAAGATGTGCAGACTTAGTAAACGCATGTCCACACTGGCCACACTCAAAGGGCTTTTCCCCCGTGTGGATCCTCATGTGGTCTTTGAGGCTGCACGACTGAGTGAAGCTCTTGTCACACTGCTCACACCTGTACGGCCTCTCTCCAGTGTGGACCCTCATGTGACGTTTAAGATTTGCCGAGAGGGTAAACGTATGTCTGCACAGGCCGCACTCATAGGGCTTCTCTCCACTGTGGATCCTCATGTGGTATTTCAGACTCGCAAACTGACTAAACGCATGTCTGCACTGGCCACACGCGAACGGCTTCTCCCCAGTGTGGACTCTCTTGTGTTCTTTCAGACTGTGTGATGTAGTCAATCCTTTCCCACACTCCTCACAGCTGTATCTCTTTCCTTTTGTGCGGGGAGTCTGCAGAGGCTCAGCTGGGTCCATTTCTCTGCAGGACAGAAACAGGAGTTAGTGTTAGTTCTCACACATACAGTATCACCCCCCTCCCCCGTCAGCTCACTGTGAATCAGGCACGTTTTGAGTTTAGAACCTACTGTGACCTGACCTGGCTGGTGTGTGTGCAGATCCCCCTCACCTGTGTGCAGACAGACTCCTGGATATTTCCTCCAAACCAGCAGAGACTTTGTGGCTCTTCCTCCCGGCTCACACACAGGTCCAGAGTCCGGCAGGAAGTCACTGGGGTTTTTTATAGCTCTGCGTGGGAAGCCCCTCCCCAAAGGATTCCTCCAGTGTGAAACAAAGACAGAGAGGCCTCTTCACATTCCTGCCTGGCTTAAGGGGTTTGAGGTCTGAGGCCGGACTCTTGAAGACACTTATTTTATCTGGAAAAGAATCAGGGCCATCAGATCAGACGAGCTCAAAGAAAGCCTCGTTGCATTAAATCAGGATCAAATTCACGGCGCTATGTCCAGGGATGGCATTACCTTTAACACCCCTTCAGCTTCACATCAAGGTGGCGTCTGGGAGCGCCTGATTCGTTCAGTCAGGAATATTCTCACCTCTGTCCTCAAGCTGCAGATTGTGGACGATGAGCGCCTCCAAACTGTGCTTTGTGAAGCTGCGGCCATCTTAAATGACAGACCTCTCACACCAGTCTCTAATGATCCAGATGATTTTAAAGCCCTCACGCCAAATCATATCCTAACATTAAAGGGCAAACCTGTCATGCCTCCTGGACTTTTTGAAAAACAGGATCTATACCTGAGGAAAAGGTGGAGACAGGTACAATACATGGCTGAAATATTCTGGAAAAGATGGATCGAAGAGTACTTGCCCATCATGCAAGAGAGAAAGAAGTGGATGCTGGAGACGTAGTGCAGCTTGCAGACGCCACTGCCCCCAGAGGACGCTGGCAGATGGGGAGAGTCTTGAACTCTGACGCTCGTGGTCTGGTCCGCTCTGTGCAGCTGAAGACTAAAACCAGTGTCTGGACAGGCCTGTGACCAAGCTCTGCCTGGACTAAAACTCCATCTGTCTCACCTCCCAAGTTTTTACTGATTTATTTTTTCTAGAATACAGATTTTTGTGTATTTTAAAACTTTTTACCGTAAATTGCACAAGAAATGGGTTTTAAATTGACAGTAATAAACAGCTGTAATTATTTCCAACTGTAATTTTACTTACAATTGTCCTGTATTTTTTACGGTACAAAACTGGCAGCTGTGGTCGCCAGTTTTTTACCGTAAAATTCATAGATTTATTTTTTCTAAAATACAGATTTTCAAAAGTTTTTACCGTAAATTGCACAAGAAATGGGTGTTAAATTGACAGCAGTAAACTGTATCAAAAACAAGTGAAACAGTGCTTGACTGTAAATTGAATAACAAGGATCCTGTATTTTTTACAGTAAAAAAAATGGCCACCACAGCTGCCAGTTTTTTACCGTAAAATGTACAGATTTTTTTTTACAGTGTGCTCTCTCTGGCTTTCTGTCCTGTCACTAATGTATATTTTTGCAGTTAAAAGAAAAAGAAAATAAATCACACAGGATAATGCATCTCACATAGAATATGACTGACATGGCCGTTAGAATGCCTCCTTTTGTTTATTGAAGTCGTAACTGTGATTGAATGCACTATTAGGGGCCGGAGTGTAGGAGCTATTTGTCAGTTTTTTGATTTAAAGTTAAAATGTAACTTTTTGGTTTGTTAGTTACACAAAAGTATGTTTTCTTTTCTGTTATGTAGTCTTCAATATGCTAAGTGAAGTCTAAGCTGCTTCCATTTGTTTGGTTTGATTTGATTTGGTTAGTCAAGTTAAGTTTGTTTGGACATTGTTCTCTTTTGAATTTTGCGTAAAACCATAAACCCAGAGTGCGTCTCAGTGTTTGTTTGAAGTTTTTCTTATGTCGCAGTTTAAGATCCTTTTTTTGTTGTTGACAAATACTCACTACAGCCGACATGCGACTGTGAGGCAGAGCCGGTGTAACAGATCAGAGTATACCCCCATCTGGACTACACCCGGGGTTAAAGGGGCCTCGGCCATTTTATACCCCGGGTATGAAATGGCCGAGGCCCCTTTAACCCCGGGTGTAGTCCAGATGGGGGTATACTCTGATCTGTTACACCGGCATGAAGGTGTGAAGCATAAACAATTTAAACCTCTGCTAGTCCAAGGGGTCGCGGCTCTAACCACCGATCTGTGACCCTTCACGAAGGGTCACAGCCTTTAATGAAACCAACCTTTAATGAAACCAAACAGTGTAGCCTGTGCCAGTAGATTTACATTTCAAAATGGGAAAGAAAAGTGTAAACTTCCGTCTCAAAATCAAAACTTTATTTGTCATTATAAAAACATTACATTCTATCAGTGCAAAAACAAAGAGTGGCAAAAAAAAACACATCAGCGTTTGTGAAACATTAGTTTGAAATAGAGTCGACTGGATGAGAAGGTCTGAACAAACTCGTCACAGATGTTTCTCCCCAGTGTGGATCCCCTTCATGTGTCTTTTGAGGCTGGATGACTGACTAAAGCTCTTCTCACACTGCTCACACCTGTACGGCCTCTCTCCAGTGTGGATCCTCAGGTGCTTCTTGAGGCTGGATGACTGACTAAAGCTCTTCTCACACTGCTCACATCTGTACGGCCTCTCTCCAGTGTGGACTCTCATGTGACATTCTAGATACTGTGAACAACTGAATCTTTTCCTACACTGCTCACACTCGTACGGCTTTAGTCCATCGTGGACTCTCTTGTGACGTTTGAGACCTGAGAGCTGAATAAATGACTTCCCACACTCCTCACAGCTGTAATCCTTTTCCTCAGTATGGATCCTCATGTGTACTTGGAGGCTGGATGAGTGGCTGAAGCTCTTCTCACACTGCTCACAGCTGTACGGCCTCTCTCCAGTGTGGATCCTCATGTGTCCTTTAAGATGTGCAGACATAGTAAACGCATGTCCACACTGTCCACACTCAAAGGGCTTTTCCCCCGTGTGGATCCTCATGTGGTCTTTGAGGCTAGATGAGTGAGCAAAGCTCTTCTCACACTGCTCACACCTGTACGGCCTCTCTCCAGTGTGGATCCTCAGGTGGTTCTTGAGGCTAGATGAGTGAGTAAAGCTCTTCTCACACTGCTCACACCTGTACGGCCTCTCTCCAGTGTGGATCCTCAGGTGCTTCTTGAGGCTAGATGAGTGAGTAAAGCTCTTCTCACACTGCTCACACCTGTACGGCCTCTCCCCAGTGTGGATCCTCAGGTGACTTTTCAGACAATATAATGCAGTGAATCCTTTCCCACACTCCTCACAGCTGTAAGTCTTTCCCTGTGTGCGGGGAGTCTGCAGAGGCTGAGCTGGGTCCATTTCTCTGCAGGACAGAAACAGGAGTTAGTGTTGGTGTGACCCCCTCCCTCTGTTCTCACACATACAGTATCCCACCCCCCTCCCCCGTCAGCTCACTGTGAATCAGGCACGTCTTGAGTTTAGAACCTACTGTGACCTGACCTGGCTGGTGTGTGTGCAGATCCTCCTCACCTGTGTGTAGACAGACTCCTGGGGGGGCAGACAGACTCCTGGGGGGGCAGACAGACTCCTCGGGGGGCAGCAGCTCTTGAGTCCTGGATATTTCCTCCAAACCAGCAGAGTCTTTGTGGCTCTTCCTCCCGGCTCACACAGACAGGCTCACACACAGGTCCAGAGTCCGGCTCTTATAGCTCTGTGTGGGAAGCCCCTCCCCAAAGGGGCCCCCCCTCCACTCTGTGGGTGAAACCTCTGCTGCCCCTCCTCCTCCTCCTCCTCCTCCTCCTCGTTTCAGCTGGTCGTTCCTGCTCCACCTAAAGCTTTTCACATTCAAACGCTCTGAGCCCAGGTCAGGCAACGACAGCCCCCCCAGTGTGAACCAGAGACAGAGAGGCCTCTTCACATTCAGGCCTGGCTGAAGGGATGTGAGGTCTGAGGCCGGACTCTTGAAGACACTTATTTTATCTGGAAAAGACAGTCTGTGTGAACACTTGTTTGGTTTTATAAACACACTCTTGTGATCAAATATTGGAAACGAAATGCAACAAATGCTGATTGACCTTCAGCTCATCACAGCCTCATCACCTCCACTCACTGTGTTTCAATACAAACGATACGGCACAAGAACAAAAGCTCACATCACTATTTCCTTTACACAAGCTGCCTAATGAATCCTTCAGCCTAAAGCTCCAGATAAATGATTGTAAACCCAGATGTTTGAGCATCAGGCACATTTTTCTGACCTGACACAGTATCAGCTGTTATGATTCAGACCGGGCTGGATCAGGGTCATGTGACCGGGACAAACCAAAATACTGCACATTTTTCATAATAGGCTCAGGCTTCAACAACAACTGGGCCAGAAAAACTAATATATAATAACTGTTTGATTAAGGACAAGATCGCGAATACAAGCGGCCGAAATGAGTTTCCTTCGCAGGGTGGCCGGGCGCACCCTCCGAGATGGGGTGAGGAGCTCAGTTACCCGGGAGGAGCTCGGAGTAGAGTCGCTGCTCCTTCACGTCGAAAGGAGCAGCTGAGGTGGCTCGGGCATCTGTTCCGGATGCCTCGAGGTCGCCTCCCGCGGGAGGTGTTCCAGGCATGTCCTAGTAGGACAAGGCCTCGTGGAAGACCCAGGATGTGTTGACCAGGAAGTCTGGGCATCTCTGCTGAGACTGCTGCCCCCGCGACCCAGCCCCGGATAAAGCGGAAGAAAATGGATGGATGGATGTTTGATTAAGTCTGTGTGTTTTTATTTGCCAAAAAATACATTTCCAAATAATATGTCTTGTATTGTGAGGATTCTTCTATGTCCAACAAAAGCTCTAAAGAAACTCAGGCTGTTCCTAAACACTGTTTGCTCCTCACGTTAGGAGAGACTGTTTTCGTTTAGAACAAAAACTCAGAAAGACGTGACGTAAATGCGCAGATAATTAGCGGGGGATTAAAGGCGCATTTTGGCGCATATTAATGAGCAGGTCGTTCACACGTCATTCACTCGCCCAGCAGAGGAGAGACAGTCCGTTTGGGACCGAATTCAAGCCATTTTCAGGTCGATTCACGTCATAAGTCACAACAGAAACATCCTTCTATATGTCCAGCTAAGCTAACCACAGTAACCACTACCAAAGCTAACCACAGTAGCCACTACCAAAGCTAACCACAGCAGCCACTACCAAAGCTAACCACAGTAACCATGACCAAAGCTAACCACAGTAGCCACTACCAAAGCTAACCACAGTAGCCATTACCAAAGCTAACCACAGTAGCCATTACCAAAGCTAACGACAGTAACCATTACCAAAGCTAACGACAGTAACCATTACCAAAGCTAACCACAGTAGCCATTACCAAAGCTAACCACAGTAGCCATTACCAAAGCTAACAACAGGAGCCGTTACCAAAGCTAACCACAGTAGCCATTACCAAAGCTAACCACAGTAGCCATTACCAAAGCTAACAACAGGAGCCGTTACCAAAGCTAACAACAGTAGCCACTACCAAAGCTAACCACAGTAGCCACTACCAAAGCTAACCACAGTAGCCATTACCAAAGCTAACCACAGTAGCCACTACCAAAGCTAACCACAGTAGCCATTACCAAAGCTAACCACAGTAGCCATTACCAAAGCTAACAACAGGATCCGTTAGAAAAGCTAACCACAGTAGCCACTACCAAAGCTAACCACAGTAGCCATTACCAAAGCTAACCACAGTAGCCATTACCAAAGCTAACAACAGGAGCCGTTACCAAAGCTAACCACAGTAGCCATTACCAAAGCTAACCACAGTAGCCACTACCAAAGCTAACCACAGTAACCATTACCAAAGCTAACCACAGTAACCATTACAGAAGCTAACCACAGTAGCCACTACCAAAGCTAACCACAGTAGCCACTACCAAAGCTAACCACAGTAACCGTTACCAAAGCTAACTACAGTAGCCACTACCAAAGCTAACCACAGTGACCATTACCAAAGCTAACTACAGTAGCCACTACCAAAGCTAACCACAGTAACCATTACAGAAGCTAACCACAGTAGCCACTACCAAAGCTAACCACAGTAGCCACTACCAAAGCTAACCACAGTAGCCACTACCAAAGCTAACCACAGTAACCATTACCAAAGCTAACCACAGTAGCCACTACCAAAGCTAACCACAGTAACCATTACCAAAGCTAACAACAGGAGCCGTTACCAAAGCTAACCACAGTAGCCATTACCAAAGCTAACCACAGCAGCCATTACCAAAGCTAACCACAGCAGCCATTACCAAAGCTAACAACAGTAGCCATTACTAAAGCTAACAACAGGAGCCATTACTAAAGCTAGCAACAGTAGCCATTACCAAAGCTAACCACAGCAGCCATTACCAAAGCTAACAACAGTAGCCATTACTAAAGCTAACAACAGTAGCCATTACTAAAGCTAACAACAGGAGCCATTACCAAAGCTAACCACAGTAGCCATTACCAAAGCTAACCACAGTAGCCATTACCAAAGCTAGCCACAGAAGAAGAAGAAGAAGATCTTTATTTATATAGCGCCTTTCACAGACATATAGTCACAAAGCGCTTTACATGAGACAGTTGTACATTCACTCCATACTCGGTGGTGGAAAGCTACGTTTGTAGCTTCAGTTTCCCCTGGGGGAGACTGTCAGAAGCACTTTCGCGACTACACACGTCTGCGCCAACGGACCCTCTGACCACCACCACCATTCACTCACACATACATCATTCATCCTGGCCTATTGTGCATGTTTTTAGTGGTAGGGGAAACCGGAGTACCCGGAGGAAACCTACGCAGACACGGGGAGAACACGCAAACTCCACACAGAAAGGCCCTGTGCAGGTGGGAATCGAACCCGGACCTTCTAGCTGTGAAGCGAGAGCGCTAACCGCTGCCCTACCGTGCCGCCCAATTAGCCATTACAGTAGCCATTACCAAAGCTAACCACAGTAGCCATTACCAAAGCTAACCACAGTAGCCACTACCAAAGCTAACCACAGTAGCCATTACCAAAGCTAACCACAGTAGCCATTACCAAAGCTAACCACAGTAGCCATTACTAAAGTTAACCACAGTAGCCATTACCAAAGCTAACCAGTGGTCATTACTAAAGCTAACAACAGTAGCCATTACCAAAGCTAACAACAGTAGCCATTACCAAAGCTAACAACAGTAGCCATTACCAAAGCTAACCACAGTAACCATTACCAAAGCTAGCCACAGTAGCCATTACCAAAGCTACCCACAGTAGCCACTACCAAAGCTAACCACAGTAGCCATTACCAAAGCTAACCGCAGTAGCCATTACCAAAGCTAACCACAGTAGCCATTACCAAAGCTAACAACAGTAGCCATTACCAAAGCTAACCACAGTAGCCATTACCAAAGCTAGCCACAGTAGCCATTACCAAAGCTACCCACAGTAGCCACTACCAAAGCTAACCACAGTAGCCATTACCAAAGCTAACCGCAGTAGCCATTACCAAAGCTAACCAGTGGTCATTACTAAAGCTAACAACAGTAGCCATTACCAAAGCTAACAACAGTAGCCATTACCAAAGCTAACAACAGTAGCCATTACCAAAGCTAACCACAGTAGCCATTACCAAAGCTAGCCACAGTAGCCATTACCAAAGCTACCCACAGTAGCCACTACCAAAGCTAACCACAGTAGCCATTACCAAAGCTAACCGCAGTAGCCATTACCAAAGCTACCCACAGTAGCCACTACCAAAGCTAACCACAGTAGCCATTACCAAAGCTAACCGCAGTAGCCATTACCAAAGCTAACCACAGTAGCCATTACCAAAGCTAACCGCAGTAGCCATTACCAAAGCTAACCACAGTAGCCATTACCAAAGCTAACCGCAGTAGCCATTACCAAAGCTAACCACAGTAGCCACTACCAAAGCTAACCACAGTAACCGTTACCAAAGCTAACTACAGTAGCCACTACCAAAGCTAACCACAGTGACCATTACCAAAGCTAACTACAGTAGCCACTACCAAAGCTAACCAGTGGTCATTACTAAAGCTAACAACAGTAGCCATTACCAAAGCTAACAACAGTAGCCATTACCAAAGCTAACAACAGTAGCCATTACCAAAGCTAACCACAGTAGCCATTACCAAAGCTAGCCACAGTAGCCATTACCAAAGCTACCCACAGTAGCCACTACCAAAGCTAACCACAGTAGCCATTACCAAAGCTAACCGCAGTAGCCATTACCAAAGCTACCCACAGTAGCCACTACCAAAGCTAACCACAGTAGCCATTACCAAAGCTAACCGCAGTAGCCATGACCAAAGCTAACCACAGTAGCCATTACCAAAGCTAACCGCAGTAGCCATTACCAAAGCTAACCACAGTAGCCATTACCAAAGCTAACCGCAGTAGCCATTACCAAAGCTAACCACAGTAGCCACTACCAAAGCTAACCACAGTAACCGTTACCAAAGCTAACTACAGTAGCCACTACCAAAGCTAACCACAGTGACCATTACCAAAGCTAACTACAGTAGCCACTACCAAAGCTAACCACAGTAACCATTACAGAAGCTAACCACAGTAGCCACTACCAAAGCTAACCACAGTAGCCACTACCAAAGCTAACCACAGTAGCCACTACCAAAGCTAACCACAGTAACCATTACCAAAGCTAACCACAGTAGCCACTACCAAAGCTAACCACAGTAACCATTACCAAAGCTAACAACAGGAGCCGTTACCAAAGCTAACCACAGTAGCCATTACCAAAGCTAACCACAGCAGCCATTACCAAAGCTAACCACAGCAGCCATTACCAAAGCTAACAACAGTAGCCATTACTAAAGCTAACAACAGGAGCCATTACTAAAGCTAGCAACAGTAGCCATTACCAAAGCTAACCACAGCAGCCATTACCAAAGCTAACAACAGTAGCCATTACTAAAGCTAACAACAGGAGCCATTACTAAAGCTAACAACAGGAGCCATTACCAAAGCTAACAACAGTAGCCATTACCAAAGCTAACAACAGTAGCCATTACCAAAGCTAACCACAGTAGCCATTACCAAAGCTAACCACAGTAGCCATTACCAAAGCTAGCCACAGAAGAAGAAGAAGAAGATCTTTATTTATATAGCGCCTTTCACAGACATATAGTCACAAAGCGCTTTACATGAGACAGTTGTACATTCACTCCATACTCGGTGGTGGAAAGCTACGTTTGTAGCTTCAGTTTCCCCTGGGGGAGACTGTCAGAAGCACTTTCGCGACTACACACGTCTGCGCCAACGGACCCTCTGACCACCACCACCATTCACTCACACATACATCATTCATCCTGGCCTATTGTGCATGTTTTTAGTGGTAGGGGAAACCGGAGTACCCGGAGGAAACCTACGCAGACACGGGGAGAACACGCAAACTCCACACAGAAAGGCCCTGTGCAGGTGGGAATCGAACCCGGACCTTCTAGCTGTGAAGCGAGAGCGCTAACCGCTGCCCTACCGTGCCGCCCAATTAGCCATTACAGTAGCCATTACCAAAGCTAACCACAGTAGCCATTACCAAAGCTAACCACAGTAGCCACTACCAAAGCTAACCACAGTAGCCATTACCAAAGCTAACCACAGTAGCCATTACCAAAGCTAACCACAGTAGCCATTACTAAAGTTAACCACAGTAGCCATTACCAAAGCTAACCAGTGGTCATTACTAAAGCTAACAACAGTAGCCATTACCAAAGCTAACAACAGTAGCCATTACCAAAGCTAACAACAGTAGCCATTACCAAAGCTAACCACAGTAGCCATTACCAAAGCTAGCCACAGTAGCCATTACCAAAGCTACCCACAGTAGCCACTACCAAAGCTAACCACAGTAGCCATTACCAAAGCTAACCGCAGTAGCCATTACCAAAGCTAACCACAGTAGCCATTACCAAAGCTAACAACAGTAGCCATTACCAAAGCTAACCACAGTAGCCATTACCAAAGCTAGCCACAGTAGCCATTACCAAAGCTACCCACAGTAGCCACTACCAAAGCTAACCACAGTAGCCATTACCAAAGCTAACCGCAGTAGCCATTACCAAAGCTAACCAGTGGTCATTACTAAAGCTAACAACAGTAGCCATTACCAAAGCTAACAACAGTAGCCATTACCAAAGCAAACAACAGTAGCCATTACCAAAGCTAACCACAGTAGCCATTACCAAAGCTAGCCACAGTAGCCATTACCGAAGCTACCCACAGTAGCCACTACCAAAGCTAACCACAGTAGCCATTACCAAAGCTAACCGCAGTAGCCATTACCAAAGCTACCCACAGTAGCCACTACCAAAGCTAACCACAGTAGCCATTACCAAAGCTAACCGCAGTAGCCATTACCAAAGCTAACCACAGTAGCCATTACCAAAGCTAACCGCAGTAGCCATTACCAAAGCTAACCACAGTAGCCATTACCAAAGCTAACCGCAGTAGCCATTACCAAAGCTAACCACAGTAGCCATTACCAAAGCTAACCACAGTAGCCATTACCAAAGCTAACCACAGTAGCCATAACCAAAGCTAACAACAGTAGCCATTACCAAAGCTAACCACAGTAGCCATTACCAAAGCTAGCAACAGTAGTCATTACCAAAGCTAACCACAGTAGCCATTACTAAAGCTAACCACAGTAGCCATTACCAAAGCTAACCGCAGTAGCCATTACCAAAGCTAACCACAGTAGCCATTACCAAAGCTAACCGCAGTAGCCATTACCAAAGCTAACCACAGTAGCCATTACCAAAGCTAACCACAGTAGCCATTACCAAAGCTAACCGCAGTAGCCATTACCAAAGCTAACCACAGTAGCCATTACCAAAGCTAACAACAGTAGCCATTACCAAAGCTAACCACAGTAGCCATTACCAAAGCTAGCAACAGTAGTCATTACCAAAGCTAACCACAGTAGCCATTACCAAAGCTAGCAACAGTAGTCATTACCAAAGCTAACCACAGTAGCCATTACTAAAGTTAACCACAGTAGCCATTACCAAAGCTAACCAGTGGTCATTACTAAAGCTAACAACAGTAGCCATTACCAAAGCTAACAACAGTAGCCATTACCAAAGCTAACCACAGTAGCCATTACCAAAGCTAACCACAGTAGCCATTACTAAAGCTAACCACAGTAGCCATGACCAAAGGTAACCACAGTAACCATTACCAAAGCTAACCACAGTAGCCATTACCAAAGCTAACCACAGTAGCCATTACCAAAGCTAGCCACAGTAGCCATTACTAAAGCATCTGCATAAATGTATGGTGGATGGGAATGAAAACTTTAAACTTCAGTCTCAAAATTAAAACTTTATTTGTAATTATAAAAACATTACAGTCTATCATTGCAAAAACAAGGAGCAGCAAAAAAACATCAGCACTAGTTTGAATTAGAGTCTCCAGTGTGGATCCTCTTCATGTGGTTTTTGAGATTGGATGAATAAGCAAAGGTCTTCCCACACTGCTCACATCTGTACGGCCTCTCTCCAGTGTGGACTCTCATGTGACATTCTAGATTATGTGACGTGCTGAATCTTTTCCCACACTGCTCACACTTGTACTGCTTTAGTCCACCGTGGACTCTCTTGTGACTTATGAGACCCGAGGGCTGAGTAAATGTCTTCCCACACTCCTCACATCTGTATTCCTTTCCCCCAGCGTGTGTATTCATGTGTTCTTTGAGGTTGGATGAATGACTGAAGGTCTTCTCACACTGCTCACAGCTGTACGGCCTCTCTCCAGTGTGGATCCTCATGTGTCCTTTAAGATGTGCAGACTTAGTAAACGCATGTCCACACTGGCCACACTCAAAGGGCTTTTCCCCCGTGTGGATCAGCAGCAGCACAGACTGTGGAGCCGCTCTGTGAGTCCTGAATATTTCCTCCAAACCAGCAGAGACTTTGTGGCTCTTCCTCCCGGCTCACACACAGGTCCAGAGTCAAGCAGGAAGTCACCGGGGGGTTTTATAGCTCTGCGTGGGAAGCCCCTCCCCAAAGGATTCCTCCAGTGTGAAACAAAGACAGGAGGCCTCTTCACATTCCTGCCTGGCTTAAGGGGTGTGTGAGGTCTGAGGCCGGACTCTTGAAGACACTTGTTTTATCTGGAAAAGAATCGGGGCCATGAAGTGCATTTCCAAATAATATGTCTTGTATTCCGAGGCTCTAAATAAACTCAGGCTGTTCTTAACCTCTTAACTCCCACCTGAACATGTTTTCTCCTGTTCTCCAAATTCTACAAATCTGAAAGCTTCAAAATAGCGACAAAAAACGAGAAGAAAATGAGGATGTAAATTGACAAAAATGGCAAAAATCCAGAAAAAAAGTGATAAAAATCCAACAAAAAAGTGACAAAAATCCAACAAAAAAGTGACAAAAATCCAGCAAAAAAAGTGATAAAAATCCAACAAAAAAGTAACAAAAATCCAACAAAAAAGTGACAAAAATCCAGCAAAAAAAGACAAAAATCCAGCAAAAAAAAAGACAAAAATCCAACAAAAAGTGACAAAAATCCAGCAAAAAAAAGACAAAAATCCAGCAAAAAAAAAGACAAAAATCCAACAAAAAATTGACAAAAATCCAACAAAAAAGTGACAAAAATCCAACAAAAAAGTGACAAAAATCCAGCAAAAAAAGTGACAAAAATCCAGCAAAAAAAATGACAAAAATCCAACAAAAAAGTGACAAAAATCCAGCAAAAAAAGACAAAAATCCAGCAAAAAAAAATGACAAAAATCCAACAAAAAAGTGACAAAAATCCGGCAAAAAAAGACAAAAATCCAGCAAAAAAGTGAAAAAAATCCAGCAAAAAAAGACAAAAATCCAGCAAAAAAAATGACAAAAATCCAACAAAAAAAAGACAAAAATCCAACAAAAAAGTGACAAAAATCCAGCAAAAAAAAGACAAAAATCCAGCAAAAAAGTGAAAAAAATCCAACAAAAAAAAGACAAAAATCCAGCAAAAGACAAAAATCCAGCCAAAAAAAGACAAAAATCCAGCAAAAAGTGACAAAAATCCAGCAAAAAAGCGAAAAAATCCAACAAAAAAGTGACAAAAATCCAGCAAAAAAGCGAAAAAATCCAACAAGAAATTGACAAAAATCCAGCAAAAAAAAGACAAAAATCCAGCAAAAAAAAGACAAAAATCCAACAAAAAAGTGACAAAAATCCAGCAAAAAAAGACAAAAATCCAGCAAAAAAGTGACAAAAATCCAGCAAAAAAAGACAAAAATCCAACAAAAAATTGACAAAAATCCAGCAAAAAAAAGACAAAAATCCAGCAAAAAAAAGACAAAAATCCAACAAAAAATTGACAAAAATCCAGCAAAAAAAGACAAAAATCCATCAAAAAAAAGACAAAAATCCAGCCAAAAAAAGACAAAAATCCAACAAAAAAAAGACAAAAATCCAGCAAAAAAGTGACAAAAATCCAGCAAAAAAAGACAAAAATCCAACAAAAAATTGACAAAAATCCAGCCAAAAAAAGACAAAAATCCAACAAAAAAAAGACAAAAATCCAGCAAAAAAGTGACAAAAATCCAGCAAAAAAAAAAGACAAAAATCCAGCAAAAAAGTGAAAAAAATCCAACAAAAAAAAGACAAAAATCCAGCAAAAAAAAAGACAAAAATCCAACAAAAAATTGACAAAAATCCAACAAAAAAGTGACAAAAATCCAGCAAAAAAGTGACAAAAATCCAGCAAAAAAGTGACAAAAATCCAACAAAAAAGTGAAAAAAATCCAACAAAAAATTGACAAAAATCCAGTAAAAAAACGACAAAAATCCAGCAAAAAAGTGACAAAAATCCAACAAAAAAGTGACAAAAGTCCAACAAAAAAGTGACAAAAATCCAGCAAAAAAAGACAAAAATCCAGCAAAAAAAATGACAAAAATCCAACAAAAAAGTGACAAAAATCCAGCAAAAAAAATGACAAAAATCCAACAAAAAAGTGACAAAAATCCAGCAAAAAAAAGACAAAAATCCAACAAAAAATTGACAAAAATCCAGCAAAAAAAGACAAAAATCCAACAAAAAATTGACAAAAATCCAGCCAAAAAAAGACAAAAATCCAACAAAAAAAAGACAAAAATCCAACAAAAAAGTGACAAAAATCCAGTAAAAAAACGACAAAAATCCAGCAAAAAAGTGACAAAAATCCAACAAAAAAGTGACAAAAGTCCAACAAAAAAGTGACAAAAATCCAGCAAAAAAAGACAAAAATCCAAAAAAAAAGTGACAAAAATCCAGCAAAAAAAGACAAAAGTCCAACAAAAAATTGACAAAAATCCAGCCAAAAAAAGACAAAAATCCAACAAAAAATTGACAAAAATCCAGCCAAAAAAAGACAAAAATCCAACAAAAAAAAGACAAAAATCCAACAAAAAAGTGACAAAAATCCAGCTAAAAAAAAGACAAAAATCCAGCTAAAAAGTGAAAAAAATCTAACAAAAAAAAGACAAAAATCCAGCAAAAAAAAAGACAAAAATCCAACAAAAAATTGACAAAAATCCAACAAAAAAGTGACAAAAGTCCAACAAAAAAGTGACAAAAATCCAGCAAAAAAAAGACAAAAATCCAGTAAAAAAACGACAAAAATCCAGCAAAAAAGTGACAAAAATCCAACAAAAAAGTGACAAAAATCCAGCAAAAAAGTGACAAAAATCCAACAAAAAAGTGACAAAAGTCCAACAAAAAAGTGACAAAAATCCAGCAAAAAAAGACAAAAATCCAGCAAAAAAATGACAAAAATCCAACAAAAAAGTGACAAAAATCCAGCAAAAAAAGACAAAAATCCAGCAAAAAAAAGGACAAAAATCCAACAAAAAAGTGACAAAAATCCAGCAAAAAAAAAGACAAAAATCCAGCAAAAAAAAGACAAAAATCCAACAAAAAAGTGACAAAAATCCAGCAAAAAAAAAGACAAAAATCCAGCAAAAAAAAAGACAAAAATCCAACAAAAAAGTGACAAAAGTCCAACAAAAAAGTGAAAAAAATCCAGCAAAAAAAAGACAAAAATCCAGTAAAAAAACGACAAAAATCCAGCAAAAAAGCGACAAAATTCCAGAAAAATAAAAGAGACAAAAATCCAGCAAAAAAAAAGACAAAAATTCAGCAAAAAAGTAACAAAAGTGCGGTATAAAAATAGGAAAAACACATAAGGGAAATAAAAAGTGAGGACAATGGCAAAGAGGAGAGAATGCATTTGGTTTTGGCGGGGGGTCAGAGGTTAATGAGCAGGTCGTTCACACGTCATTCTCTCGCCCGGCAGAGGAGAGACAGTCCCAGTTCACGTCATAAGTCAGAAACATCCTTCTACATGTCCATGTTTCAGTCTCTCTCTGGGGCTTTGCTGTTGTCCTGCTCTGTTTCAGGAAACTGCACTCACACTTGTATCATTTTTACTGCACTGGGTCCTTTTCTGCGGCTGTGCACGGCCAGTTCAAAGGTCATGTAAACAGCAAATGGAAAAAATACAAATGTCAAACTGTCTAAACATCATTTGCAATAAAAACCTGGGCGCTCTTGGGGGCCCCCTGGTGGCCTCGGGGCCCTAAGCAGCCGCTGGTATGTGTCTCGCAGGGGTCGGCAAGTTTCCATCGTGGCCTAAACACCCAAGGGCTGAACCTCAACACTGTAGCCTCAAGTAAAGAACTATTTTCTACAAATGCAAATGTTTTACGTCAGAGATTTCCAAGTGTCAGGGCTTTGGGATCCACCATTACCCTCGGATCACGAGCCGAGGGTAAAGTCATCGGCCTCAGACCAGTTTGGACTTTCTGCAGGATAGACAGTTAGAGAGGACGAAGCATCGTCAAAGACACTGAACATCCGTTGCATTCAGAGTTTCGATGCTTCCGCCAAAACCAAACCTGTTGTGTTTTTGTCACTTTTTTATTACTTTTCTGCTGGATTTTTGTCACTTTTTTTGCTGGATTTTTGTCACTTTTTTGCTGGATTTTTGTCATTTTTCTGCTGGATTTTTGTGATTTTTTGCTGGATTTTTGTCACTTTTTTTGCTGGATTTTTGTCACTTTTTTGCTGGATTTTTGTCATTTTTCGCTGGATTTTTGTCATTTTTCTGCTGGATTTTTGTCACTTTTTTGCTGGATTTTTGTCATTTTTCTGCTGGATTTTTGTCACTTTTTTGCTGGATTTTTGTCATTTTTCTGCTGGATTTTTGTCACTTTTTTTGCTGGATTTTTGTCATTTTTTTGCTGGATTTTTGTCATTTTTCGCTGGATTTTTGTCATTTTTCTGCTGGATTTTTGTCACTTTTTTGCTGGATTTTTGTCATTTTTCGCTGGATTTTTGTCATTTTTCTGCTGGATTTTTGTCACTTTTTTTGCTGGATTTTTGTCATTTTTTGCTGGATTTTTGTGATTTTTTGCTGGATTTTTGTCACTTTTTTGCTGGATTTTTGTCATTTTTTTGCTGGATTTTTGTCATTTTTTTTGCTGGATTTTTGTCATTTTTTTGCTGGATTTTTGTCATTTTTTTGCTGGATTTTTGTCATTTTTTGCTGGATTTTTGTCACTTTTTTTGCTGGATTTTTGTCACTTTTTTGCTGGATTTTTGTCACTTTTTTTGCTGGATTTTTGTGATTTTTTGCTGGATTTTTGTCACTTTTTTTGCTGGATTTTTGTCTTTTTTCTGCTGGATTTTTGTCATTTTTCTGATGGATTTTTGTCATTTTTCGCTGGATTTTTGTGATTTTTTGCTGGATTTTTGTCACTTTTTTTGCTGGATTTTTGTCGCTTTTTGCTGGATTTTTGTGATTTTTTGCTGGATTTTTGTCACTTTTTTTGCTGGATTTTTGTCACTTTTTTGCTGGATTTTTGTCACTTTTTTTGCTGGATTTTTGTGATTTTTTGCTGGATTTTTGTCATTTTTTGCTGGATTTTTGTCTTTTTTCTGCTGGATTTTTGTCACTTTTTTTCTGGATTTTTGTCACTTTTTTCTGGATTTTTGTCACTTTTTTTCTGGATTTTTGTCACTTTTTTTCTGGATTTTTGTCACTTTTTTGCTGGATTTTTGTCACTTTTTTCTGGATTTTTGTCACTTTTTTCTGGATTTTTGTCACTTTTTTGCTGGATTTTTGTCACTTTTTTGCTGGATTTTTGTCTTTTTTCTGGATTTTTGTCACTTTTTTTCTGGATTTTGTCACTTTTTTTCTGGATTTTTGTCACTTTTTTTCTGGATTTTTGTCACTTTTTTTCTGGATTTTTGTCATTTTGTTGCTGGATTTTTGTCTTTTTTTTGCTGATTTTTTGTCATTTTTCGCTGGATTTTTGTCATTTTTTTGCTGGATTTTTGTCACTTTTTTGCTGGATTTTTGTCATTTTTTGCTGCCCTTTCGTCACCTTTTAGTTGAGTTATAGTAATTTTTGTCACTTTCTTTGGGCACTTTTTAGCGCAGTTTACATCCGCATTTTCTTTTTTATCGCTGTTTTGAAGAAGCTTTTAGATTTGGATAATGAACAGGAGAAAACATGTTCAGGGGGGAGTTAAGAGGTTAAGAAAAGCTTTGTTCCCGCTGCCCTTTCCTTCATGAACAAGTCGGGATCAAATCGCTCCTGACAAGGTAAGTGGCTTAAACTTCACTTGTTTCTGTACAAAAGGCACATCCTGTTAGTATCTGGACTTACAAGCTTTATATTTAAATATGTGATGTTTTATCTTTGTATAATGTGTTTTAATGTGTTGACCAGTTCTCAGAATTACAAGACGAATTTACCCACGAGTACAAATAAACGAACCTAACCTAACCTAACCAAATACAACTGTAATATGTCAGAAATTGTATAAAATATTGTATTTTCCACACAAGTTTTTGTTGAACAAGCAGGAGATTTCCCTTTAAGACTGAAACAATCCAATAACATTCATTTTAACCACTTAACTCCCACCTGAACCGAGCCCATTTTCTCCAGTTTGGCTTTACCCCAGTCCAAAAGCTTCTGGGGAAAAGCTGTGAAAATAGCAACAAAACTGAGACGAAAACAATGATGGAAATGTGAGAAAAAAGTGAGAAAAAAGTGAGAAAACTTAGACAAAAAACTGCCAAAAAAGGACAAAAAACGGACAAAAAATGGATGAAAAATTGACAAAAAAAGTGGCGAAAATGTCAAAAAAAATTACAAAAAAATTACAAAAAAATGTACAAAATGTGACAACAAAAGGACAAATGTGACAAAAAGTGACAAAAAATTTACTATTTGACAAAAAAATGACAAAAAAGTTACAAAAATGAGTTGAAAACCCCCCAAAAATGATGGGAAATAAATCTGATGACGTGAGGAAAAAGATCCATTTAGATGAGTTTTGTAGTTACACTGACCTACAGGATTTGGGTAAAGCTGACCTGGAGAAAATGCTCCCGGTTCAGGCGGGAGTTAAGAGGTTAACAGACACAGTTAGTGTATCCAGGCAGTAAAAGTTCCCTATAGACTCTCGACCCACTGAAAATGGTTCCATGACCCACTTTTGGGTCCCGACCCAGCATTATACATGACCAAGCGGGACATTTTTAGTGTCAGTATTGGCCCTCCAGCTCAGAGACTCTGCTCCAGCTCAGAGACTCTGCTCCAGCACAGAGACTCTGCTCCAGCACAGAGACTCTCCTCCAGCTCAGAGACTCTCCTCCAGCTCAGAGACTCTGCTCCAGCACAGAGACTCTGCTCCAGCTCAGAGACTCTGCTCCAGCTCAGAGACTCTGCTCCAGCTCAGAGACTCTGCTCCAGCACAGAGACTCTGCTCCAGCTCAGAGACTCTGCTCCAGCTCAGAGACTCTGCTCCAGCACAGACTCTGCTCCAGCACAGAGACTCTGCTCCAGCACAGAGACTCGGCTCCAGCACAGAGACTCTGCTCCAGCACAGACTCTGCTCCAGCACAGAGACTCTGCTCCAGCTCAGAGACTCTGCTCCAGCACAGAGACTCTGCTCCAGCACAGAGATTCTGGCCTGACGTTGCCTCCCCCTGGTGTATCGGCTGGGCCAGTTCTGATCCAAAGTTTAAGACTAAAAAGCTGTGGAAAAGTCACTACTGTTAATCTAACTCACCGTGGTCCCCGAGTGTTTTCATGTGAAGATTAACTCCAGTGTTTTCAAATCTGCTTTGTTCTTTTTTTTCATGAACACATTTCCACAGGCTCTCAGTTAAATTAGGTTCATTTATTTAAAAACAACAATAAAATGGTACAAAGTGAAAAGAGCCACAAATTAATGTACAATAACGGCTTCATTGCATTCACGTCCTCGTCAGCATCAACTTTATATAAACACGTTTTTACCCAAACGTTTCTCCTACAGCAATGTTTGAAATGTTTAACACCTTCAGTTTGGAAACACTTCACTGTCCAACAGAAAAGCAAGGAGATGAGAGAAAATAATAGTTAGACCCAGGTTCCCGAGCTAAGTGCTAAAATACTTAATTAACCTCTTAACTCCCGCCTGAACCGAGAGCATTTTCTCCAGTTCAGCTTTAACAAAATCCTGTAGGCCAGTGTAGCACCTCATTTGAAAGCTAAGACCTACAAAACTAAATTGATCTTTTTCCTCACATCATCCGATTTTTTTTCATCACTTTTTCGATTTTTTTTGGTAAATTTTTTGTCACTTTTTTGTCACTTTTTCGTCAAATTGTTCGCATTTTTTGGTCAAATTTTTGTCATTTTTTGTCCATTTTTTATATATTTTTTGTCACTTTTTCGTCAAATTATTCTAATTTTTTTGTCAAATTCTTATCACTTTTTTGTCCATTTTTTGTCACTTTTTCGGCCATTTTTTCCTCAATTTTTCCTCAAATTTTTCTCACTTTCTTGTCAAATTTTTGCCCAATTTTGTCATTTTTTTGTACATTTTTCGTCAATTCTTTCTCACTTTTTTCACATTTCCGACATTGTTTTCGTCTCAGTTTTGTTGCTATTTTCACACCTTTTTTCCAGAAGCTTTTGGATTGGGGTAAAGCCAAACTGGAGAAAATGTGCTCGGTTCAGGTGGGAGTTAAGGGGTTAAAGATGTAGCCTACAGAAATAAAAAGGTTTTTGACCATTTTTCAGTAAAACAAGCCTGAGCTGTGTGTAATAGTGACCAGATGCCCTTCCGTCCTGCTGTGATGTTCTGGACGGGTCAGTTTGGGCCAAAGGGATGAGTAACAGTAACAGTCCAGTCGCTCCGGATCAACTCGTCCCTCTTCTCAGCAGCTCGTTCTGGAATGGTGCGTTTCAAGTTTTAAAAGTGAAAACGGTCGACCCAAAATGGCGGACGGCGGCGGAGTCAGAAGTCCATGCCCTCGTCGCTCTCGCAGAAATCTGAGGGAGCGTCGGTGCCGAAGTAACGGTCGCCAAAGTTTCCTGGAGGGAAAGGAAGAGGTTTTTAATCATGTAGGAAGTAAAAGAGTTTGTGGGTCATTTTAGGAGCCGTTCTGAGCAAAGTCTAAGCAAGAAGTGGAAGCAAGTGCTCTTCAAACATATGGCCCCATGTTAAGAATATTGTTCCGTCATAAACCTCTAACCACCCGCCAAAACCAGATGCATTCTCTCCTCGTCACTTTTTAATTCCCTTGTGTGTTTTTGTCACTTTTTTATGGCACTTTTGTTACTTTTTTGATGCATTTATGTCACATTTTTTTGCAGGATTTTGGTCACTTTTTTGCTGGATTTTGGTCACTTTTTTGCAGGATTTTTGTCTTTTTTTTGCTGGATTTTTGTCTTTTTTTGCTGGATTTTTGTCTTTTTTTTGCTGGATTTTTGTCTTTTTTTGCTGGATTTTTGTCTTTTTTTTGCTGGATTTTTTCACTTTTTTTCCTGGATTTTTTCACTTTTTCCCTGGATTTTTGCCATTTTTTTGCTGTTTTTTTGTCATTTTTTTTGCTGGATTTTTGTCATTTTTGTCAATTTACATCCTCATTTTCTTCTCGTTTTTTGTCGCCATTTTGAAGAAGCTTTTAGATTTGGAGAATGAACAGGAGAAAACATGTTCAGGTGGGAGTTAAGAGGTTAAGAACATCTATGACTGTTAATGTCGCTCTGTTAATGAGTAGAGTTATATCGTGGATATTTTATGTTTCGTTTTGCTGAACCGAGCACATTTTCTCCAGTTTGGCTTTACCCCAGTCCAAAAGCTTCTGGAAAAAAGGTGTGAAAAAGCAACAAAACTGAGACGAAAACAATGACGGAAATTTGACAAAAAAGTGAGAAAACATTGACAAAAAAGTGACGAAAAATTGATGAAAAAGTGGCAAAAATGTGACAAAAAAATGACATAAATTTGATAAAAATTTGAAAAAAAAAGACAAAAATTTGACAAAAAAGTGGCAAAAAAGTGACAAAAAAATGACAAAAAAAGACAAAAATTTGATAAAGTAATTTACGAAAAAATGACAAAAATGTGACAAAAAAATGACAAAAATGTGACAAAAAAATGTGAT
Organism: Gobius niger; assembly: GCF_951799975.1. Taxonomy (NCBI): domain Eukaryota; kingdom Metazoa; phylum Chordata; class Actinopteri; order Gobiiformes; family Gobiidae; genus Gobius; species Gobius niger. The sequence continues at coordinate 28,738,251 of NC_136866.1, forward strand.
AAAAATGTGATTTTTTTTTTTACAAAAATGAGTTGAACACCCACAAAAAAATGATGTAAAAAATATCTGATGACGTGAGGAAAAAGATCCTCTCGGTTCAGGCAGGAGTTAAGAGGTTAAACATCTTTCTGAGTGACAGTGCAGGATTTTAGAGGCAGTTGTGGTGAACAGGTCTGAGCTCATTCTATTAGGACACGGAGGAACATGTCGGGAGAGGAAGATACTTAGTTTTCTGATAGTCCCTTTAACACATTGAGTGCCAAAAAACTAGACCCTCTAATACACCTCATGTGTGATTTTTGTAGCTCTGTGATGAACAGAAGTGAAGTAAATGATCTGGAAACAGAAGCGTGTACGTGTTTCATCTCCGTTGACCATTGCAGCAGTGCTGTCTCCTCACCGATGCCGGGGACGATGTGGAAGCTCTCGTTCACCTCCTTGTCGACGGCGGTGGTGATGATGCGGACTCGGGGGAAGGCGTAGGCCACGGAGTGAACGCCCATCTCCGCCATGAGCAGAGACAGCAGGAAGATCTGGTCCTCGGGCACGTCGTGGTCCTGAACACGAGGAGACTTTAAACAGCGGGGTCTCCACACAGAGGGTCACACAGAGGGTCACAGAGAGGGTCACACAGAGGGTCACACAGAGGGTCACAGAGGGTCACAGAGGGTCACACAGAGGGTCACACAGAGGGTCACACAGAGGGTCACACAGAGGGTCACAGAGAGGGTCACAGAGAGGGTCACACAGAGGGTCACACAGAGGGTCACAGAGGATCACACAGAGGGTCACACAGAGGGTCACACAGAGGGTCACAGAGGGTCACAGAGGGTCACAGAGAGGGTCACACAGAGGGTCACACAGAGGGTCACACAGAGGGTCACACAGAGGGTCACACAGGGTCACACAGAGTGTCACACAGAGGGTCACACAGAGGGTCACACAGAGGGTCACAGAGGGTCACACAGAGGGTCACACAGAGGGTCACACAGAGGGTCACACAGAGGGTCACACAGAGGGTCACAGAGAGGGTCACACAGAGGGTCACAGAGGGTCACACAGAGGGTCACACAGAGGGTCACAGAGGGTCACACAGAGGGTCACACAGAGGGTCACACAGAGGGTCACACAGAGGGTCACACAGAGGGTCACAGAGGGTCACAGAGGGTCACACAGAGGGTCTTCACACAGAGGGTCTTCACACAGAGGGTCACACAGAGGGTCACACAGAGGGTCACAGAGGGTCACAGAGGGTCACACAGAGGGTCACACAGAGGGTCACACAGAGGGTCACACAGAGGGTCACACAGAGGGTCACACAGAGGGTCACACAGAGGGTCTTCACACAGAGGGTCTTCACACAGAGGGTCACACAGAGGGTCACACAGAGGGTCACAGAGGGTTACACAGAGGGTCACACAGAGGGTCACACAGAGGGTCACACAGAGGGTCACACAGAGGGTCACACAGAGGGTCACACAGAGGGTCACAGAGGGTCACACAGAGGGTCACACAGAGGGTCACAGAGGGTCACACAGAGGGTCACACAGAGGGTCACAGAGGGTCACACAGAGGGTCACACAGAGGGTCACACAGAGGGTCACAGAGGATCACACAGAGGGTCACAGAGGATCACACAGAGGGTCACACAGAGGGTCACAGAGGGTCACACAGAGGGTCTTCACACAGAGGGTCTTCACACAGAGGGTCTTCACACAGAGGGTCACACAGAGGGTCAGACAGAGGGTCACAGAGGGTTACAGAGGGTCACAGAGGATCACACAGAGGGTCACAGAGGGTCACAGAGGATCACACAGAGGGTCACAGAGGGTCACACAGAGGGTCTTCACACAGAGGGTCTTCACACAGAGGGTCTTCACACAGAGGGTCACACAGAGGGTCACACAGAGGGTCACAGAGGGTTACACAGAGGGTCACACAGAGGGTCACACAGAGGGTCACACAGAGGGTCACAGAGGGTCACACAGAGGGTCACACAGAGGGTCACACAGAGGGTCACACAGAGGGTCACACAGAGGGTCACAGAGGGTCACACAGAGGGTCACACAGAGGGTCACACAGAGGGTCACAGAGGGTCACACAGAGGGTCACACAGAGGGTCACAGAGGATCACACAGAGGGTCACACAGAGGGTCACAGAGGGTCACACAGAGGGTCTTCACACAGAGGGTCTTCACACAGAGGGTCACACAGAGGGTCAGACAGAGGGTCAGACAGAGGGTCACAGAGGGTTACACAGAGGTCACACAGAGGGTCACACAGAGGGTCACACAGAGGGTCACACAGAGGGTCACAGAGGGTCACAGAGGGTCACAGAGGGTCACACAGAGGGTCACACAGAGGGTCACACAGAGGGTCACAGAGGGTCACACAGAGGGTCACACAGAGGGTCACAGAGGGTCACACAGAGGGTCACACAGAGGGTCACAGAGGGTCAGACAGAGGGTCAGACAGAGGGTCATACAGAGGGTCACACAGAGGGTCACACAGAGGGTCACAGAGAGGATCACACAGAGGGTCAGACAGAGGGTCAGACAGAGGGTCATACAGAGGGTCACACAGAGGGTCACACAGAGGGTCACAGAGGGTCAGACAGAGGGTCACAGAGGGTCACACAGAGGGTCACACAGAGGGTCACAGAGGGTCACACAGAGGGTCACACAGAGGGTCACACAGAGGGTCACAGAGGATCACACAGAGGGTCACAGAGGATCACACAGAGGGTCACACAGAGGGTCACAGAGGGTCACACAGAGGGTCTTCACACAGAGGGTCTTCACACAGAGGGTCTTCACACAGAGGGTCACACAGAGGGTCAGACAGAGGGTCACAGAGGGTTACACAGAGGGTCACACAGAGGGTCACACAGAGGGTCACACAGAGGGTCACAGAGGATCACACAGAGGGTCACAGAGGGTCACACAGAGGGTCACACAGAGGGTCACACAGAGGGTCACAGAGAGGGTCACACAGAGGGTCACACAGAGGGTCACACAGAGGGTCACACAGAGGGTCACAGAGGATCACACAGAGGGTCACAGAGGGTCACACAGAGGGTCACACAGAGGGTCACACAGAGGGTCACAGAGAGGGTCACAGAGAGGGTCACACAGAGGGTCACACAGAGGGTCACACAGAGGGTCACACAGAGGGTTACACAGAGGGTCACAGAGAGTCACACAGAGGGTCACAGAGAGGGTCACACAGAGGGTCACACAGAGGGTCACAGAGGGTCACAGAGGGTCACACAGAGGGTCACACAGAGGGTCACAGAGGGTCACACAGAGGGTCACACAGAGGGTCACACAGAGGGTCACAGAGGGTCACAGAGGGTCACAGAGGGTCACAGAGGGTCACAGAGGGTCACACAGAGGGTCACACAGAGGGTCACACAGAGGGTCACAGAGGGTCACAGAGGGTCACAGAGGGTCACACAGAGGGTCACAGAGGGTCACGCAGAGGGTCACACAGAGGGTCACACAGAGGGTCACACAGAGGGTCACACAGAGGGTCACAGAGGGTCACACAGAGGGTCACAGAGGGTCACACAGAGGGTCACACAGAGGGTCACAGAGGGTCACACAGAGGGTCACACAGAGGGTCACACAGAGGGTCACAGAGGGTCACAGAGGGTCACAGAGGGTCACAGAGGGTCACAGAGGGTCACACAGAGGGTCATAGAGGGTCACAGAGGGTCACAGAGGGTCACAGAGGGTCACACAGAGGGTCATAGAGGGTCACAGAGGGTCACACAGAGGGTCATAGAGGGTCACAGAGGGTCACACAGAGGGTCACAGAGGGTCACAGAGGGTCACAGAGGGTCACAGAGGGTCATAGAGGGTCACAGAGGGTCATAGAGGGTCACAGAGGGTCACAGAGGGTCACACAGAGGGTCATAGAGGGTCACAGAGGGTCACACAGAGGGTCACAGAGGGTCACAGAGGGTCACACAGAGGGTCACAGAGGGTCACACAGAGGGTCACACAGAGGGTCACAGAGGGTCACACAGAGGGTCACACAGAGGGTCACAGAGGGTCACGCAGAGGGTCACACAGAGGGTCACAGAGGGTCACGCAGAGGGTCACAGAGGGTCACAGAGGGTCACAGAGGGTCACAGAGGGTCACAGAGGGTCACACAGAGGGTCATAGAGGGTCACACAGAGGGTCACACAGAGAATGAGTCAGTACCAGCAGGACTCGGATGGCCATGAGGGCGGCGGCTCCAGTCGACACCGTGCTGTCCATCAGGATCACGTAGTCCTCGCTGATGTCTTTGGGCAGACGAAGGTAATGGAGCTGAAACAAACGGACAACATGAAACTTCTGCTGTAGATACTGACGCAAAGGAGGAAAACATGTGCTCAAAGCTTCATAGAAATAGTAAAAATTGGAAGGTGGTGTCAAACTGTGGAGGAAAAGCACAAGCAAAGCAAAAGTATTCACATATTCAAGTCAACTCATAACTGCAAAGTATAAAAGTAAGGAAGAAATGTAAGAGCTCGTGTGGATTTTTGGCTGTTTCCCATAAGCCAGGATCCTTGGCGTCTCGACCACTTCATCACAGCGCCCCCTAGTGGTGTTCAGTTCACTCAGACCACTCGCCCCCTCGCAGCTCGACTCCTCCGTTTGGCTCATTTACGAAGGAAACACCTGTGCTAACGTTAGCTTACTGCTATAGAGCTGTGGAGACGGTCACGCAGGTGAGTCAGAGGTTCAAAGTCTTGCTGCTTTAGAGACACTTTTTCCTGCATGTTCCACAAACAGGAAAACTGTCTCTATCAACTGTCCTTCAGCTTTCTTAGGCTGAGGCTGATAGATCCTGCGTCGTCTCGGACATGATTCCAGCTTCCAGAAAGTTTAGTTTTGGTTGTAGCTACAGAGGCGCCTGCGGCGACTTCAGCAGATGAGACGGCGGCTCATGAGGCTCACTTTGCCTAAACCGCGGGCGCGTTAATCCACCGAGATAAAATATTATTTCAAAAACAAGACGGTAATTATTATTGTCAACATTTTTACCGGGGTTTACGCTACACCGGTAACCGTGACATCCCTAATTTGGAACCAATTTATTTCCAATTTGCACATACTCTTAATATATGAGAGGCCAAATACAAATATACATAATGTCTTTTGTTGATCACAGGCTGTAGCAGGTGATAAACGCAGAAGACACAGACCCGGTTTAGAAGACCGTTAAGGCTGGATCTTTCCGGTGGCCCAGCACACACGGCCCCGGAGCCGTTAATGAACAGTTGCACATGAGCACTGTAAATATGCCAGATTATAGCAGGGATGCTAGTTTCCATCTGTAGTCCCGAGGCAGGCAGCACATACACAATTTACAATTTACAATTAGCATAATGTGACAACAATAAATGCAGTAACAACTAAAAGTGTCCACAGGCCTGGTTTTCCTTTAGCCACAGTTTAAAACGTGCTTTAAAAGTGGCCAGAGTTGGAGTCTCTCTGACTGATAAAGGGAGACTATTCCAGTACTTGGTGCCTTTTACAGAGAGCACAGTCTGTCCAGAGGAGGTTCTCCTGTGTGGAACCTCACATAGAGCACAGTCTGTCCAGAGGAGGTTCTCCTGTGTGGAACCTCACAGAGAGCACAGTCTGTCCAGAGGAGGTTCTCCTGTGTGGAACCTCACAGAGAGCACAGTCTGTCCAAAGGAGGTTCTCCTGTGTGGAACCTCACAGAGAGCACAGTCTGTCCAGAGGAGGTTCTCCTGTGTGGAACCTCACAGAGAGCACAGTCTGTCCAAAGGAGGTTCTCCTGTGTGGAGCCTCACAGAGAGCACAGTCTGTCCAGAGGAGGTTCTCCTGTGTGGAGCCTCACAGAGAGCACAGTCTGTCCAGAGGAGGTTCTCCTGTGTGGAGCCTCACAGAGAGCACAGTCTGTCCAGAGGAGGTTCTCCTGTGTGGAGCCTCACAGTCTCCTCGAGCTGATGCCCTGGTGCCCATCCCACTAACAGACTTTGGTTTGATGAAATCCTGCAATGGAGGTGGAGCAAGTCCCTGCAATACTTTATATACAAGGCAACTATATTTAAAATGAATGAAGTTATCAAAATTGAGTAAATGATGCTTCTCTAAAGCAGTGCAGTGGTGAAAAGAGAAAGGAGATCCCGGGTTTCGGAACTAATCCCTGTACTTTACACATGCTGTAACTGAATAAGGGCCTGGCTTCACCTCGGGCTCCCCGGTGTCGTGGTTGGTCTGGATGAGGATCTTCCCCAGTCTGATGTCTTTACACACGGCCCTCAGCGCCTGCTCCATGGTCTCTCCCGCTCTGAGCACCGAGACGCCCGTGATCTGCAGGAACAACAAGGTTCAAAGCATCTTCTGGGTCAAACGTCTCGCTTTGTTCTAACTCACTGTCTTCCCGCCGAGTCTCTTGCCTTCGTAGACTCCTCCCTGCGGCGTCTCCACCGACACGGACTGTGGAGAGGAAAACAGGTCAGACAGTGAGAACAGGAACAGTTTGAGCCGCAGAGGGTCCGGGCTGACCTTGAGCGGGAGGAAGGACAGGGCGTGTTCGATCAAAAGCCTCATCAGACGCTTCGAGTAAAAGATGAACTCGTCTCGACTCGTTTCCTTATTCCTGAAACGCAAACGATGGACACATGAAGTGCAAGTTCAAAGCTTTAGAGTTCACAAAGGGAGCAGCAGGGCCAATATATCGCCAAATACTACATGTTTAAGGATGTTGAGTTTTTAAGAGAACCAGGCTGTTTAAACGCACACACCATAAAAAGAGATCGAGAACACGCGTGTTTCAAAACATGCAACAATGTCCTTGAAAACTGACTTCAAACAGAGATATTTAGGCATTGGCCTCTTCAGATAATAGGTGTGTTTAAGATGAGCGAGGCGCTGCAGGCGGCTGCAGGCGAGCGGTGCAGGCCGGTCAGAATCGCTCTGACGCCACCTGTGCGACGGTGCCCGTGTTCTCGTGAGACCGAGGCGGCTGGAGCGCCTTGGGGAGGCGAGCGAAGTTGCTTTTCTCCGCCTCGCTCGGCTGGCTGAACTACAAAGGCCAAAGGGATTGTGGGAAATGAAGTGCTGTAAACACGTACGCTGACAGAGGACTGACAGATGATTGGATATGAGTTGTGTTTAGATCGGAGACGTGTTGCCGTGACGCTCCGCAGCTCCTGCCTCCTTTTTTCTCATCACCAAGATCTACTTACATCTGCACAAATGCTTCAGAGTCTTCATTTTTGACAGAAAGTGCCAGTGTGTTGAACATATGGCCTACATTTTAAATATGCATAAGTTTATTGTTCTAATCCTAAACTGTAAGAGGAGAGTCTGTTATTGTAGCTGTAATGATGGGGCGTCTGTCTGGTGTGTGGGAGAAGCAGAAATGTGTTCACAAACTTTTAAAGTAGTTTTATTCCCAAACTTTCTAACAAACGCGAGACGCTGCGTGATCTGAGGCTCCTCTCTGTTCTCGGGGCTGAGATGTGTCTGCCTTGATTAGAGGCGCCTTTCTCCGCCCTCGGACGCCACCGCCTGGTCTCGTCTGGAATCGAGGCGAGGCCACTTCATCTTAAACACACCTAATGTCAGTGTCCGTCCAAAGAGGAGGAGAGAGGAGAAAGGAGGAGTTAGGAGGAGAGAGGAGAGAGAGGAGGAGTTAAGAGGAGAGAGGAGGAGTTAAGAGGAGAGAGGAGGAGAGGAGAGAGAGGAGAGAGAGAGCACACTGCAAAAAGTGGATTCTAAGCAAGTAAAAATGTCTTCCGTTAAGAAATAAGTTCTTCTTTTTTCCCTAAAAAGTAATAATGTCTTCCCTAGCAAAGTTTTCTTGAGAATAAAAATCTTATTTTAGGAAATAAAATCTAGCCATTTCTTGTTCAGATATATTTGCTAACAAAGAAACAAGAAACAAGAAAGAAAAACTTTTTGATTCTTCTTCAGCTTTAGACAAAGAATATTTTTTCTTATTTTAAGAAAAAATGAGATCACAACAACTCTTAATGTAAGAACTGATTCTCACAGAGAGAAAATACATTCCATTCTTTAAAGTGGTTAGAGCCTCAGCTTCACAGCTCGAAGGTCCTGGGTTTGATTCCCACCAAGACGGGGCCTTTCTGTGTGGAGCATGTTCTCCCCGTGTCTACGTACGTTTCCCCTACCACTAAAAACATGTACAATAGGTGAATCCTCCAGCAGGTGATTCTGACCACCAGCCTGGCTCCACATCATGGAGACGGGTCCCCGGGAGAGGGCAATATTTTCCTTAAATATTAGTATTTATTAAGAACATTTTGCTCAAAAATGTGTGTAATTTAGAATTTTTTGCTTAAATCAAGCAACATTTAAGTGAAAAACCCCCACATTTTTCACTAAATAAGAATGTTTTCCTTAAATTATTCCATTTTCTGAGGACATTTTGATAATTCTAGCTATTTCTTTGCTTAAATTTAGTGTTTCTTTCTTGTTTTTTGATAAGAAAAATATTCTACAAATAAGAATTCTTAGCAAGAAAAAAATGCTGACCCCATTGGCAGAATTTTTGCTTAAAACAAGACAAACTGTCTTATTTTAAGATTATTTCCTTGTTTTTAGGCGGGTACTTTTTGCAGTGCAGGAGAGAGAATTTATTCCTTTTTTGCCTGTACTTACGTTTGGATCCTGACGAGCACCTGACCTCTTTTACAGACAATTCTACCCACTGAAACGATCACTTCGTTCCTCTCAAACTTATCCACAGCCTCTGTTTAGCTCAGATGTCGTAGAATTAAACTGTTTTCACCTACAGAGAGCTTAGAGTCTCAGCTTTCAGACCAGCCACAGCCTGTGTCCATAACTATGACACAGAACACGCTGTGGTGCTACAAATATCAGGAAAAACGGTCTGGATCGTTGGCACTGAATCATCAAACATTAAAAAAAGCAGAAATGTCTATATTCAAATGACAATTGGACACAACGGGCGACTTTCAGGAACAGTTTCATCCCAAATGTCCCCACATGAGCAGCCCCTCTGTGTACAGACCTGATGATGGTGTGCATGCCCAGCACCTGAGGAGTGCAGCCCAGGACGCTGAGCGTGAGGGGGAGCGGCTGCCCCTGATGAGCCGAGGCCAGCGCCGATCTGAGGAGACGCCACAGTTTAGCTGAAGAACCCAGAAACCGGACGGGTCTCACCGAACATCATTTATAATCAAGGTCCCATATTATGCTCGGCACTCCGCCACGGTCCCGGGTTCCATTCCCACCTGGCCTTTCTGTGTGGAGTCTGTCTGTAGGTTTCCTCCAGTTACTCCGGTTTCCTCTACCACTAAAACATGTACAATAGGTTCTCCTCTGAGGCCAGGACTCCCCTGAAAAAGAGATTCTAACCTCAGTGGGACTTCCCTCGTTAAATAAAAGGTTAAAAAAAATACATAAAACACATTTACTCCGCTATTATTTCCTTTAGAAACGGAGCGTAGTATAATTTTAATACCACTGTAGATGTGATATAATCAGCGTGTGGATTATGGCTGATTCTGACTGGACTAAAGGAGTAAATATACATCATTATTCCTGTGTGAAAGCAGATCAGATGAGGATGTGGATTTACTGTAAGCCCCTTAAAGGAACAGGCCAGGTTTTTACACACTGAGATGTTCTTACCTGAGCTTAGACGGTAACTCAGAGCTTATAACTCAGATATATTGTATTGTATTGTATTTTGAATAGCTGACACCCACCATTATTTAGAAGGATTACTGTTCTCTGTAAATATTGAGCCACATCAAGCATGTTTGTGCATCATTATTTAGGTTATTCAACTTCTTATCCTCATTAACGTCCACCATCGCACTGAAAAAACGCTTCCTTCGAACAGAGTTTGTTGGAAATGAAGCGATGCTCTATAGCAGTGCCCTCAGCTGGACACCTGAGGAATTCTTTCCTTTTATTTTTATTTAAGCTGCCCCCTAGTGGTTGGAGTGAGCATTCTGGTAATTTCTTTAAAAAAAAAAAATCATAACTCTGCACAGGAATGGGCTGGAGACTTACTTTTCTTTTTGACATACTTATGAATGAACTACTGAATCTTCTCGTATTTTGCCCAGGTCTGCATTAAACGATACTAGTATTAGATCGAAAATAATTTAAAAAGAAATCAGGTACTACTGGTATAGAAAATACTGAAAAATATATCTTTAGAGAAGATGTTTTGATGCTGTTTGTTCAGGGACGGCATTAAAGGAAGTGACTCTGTTGTTTCAGCTCAAATGAATGATACAAATTTAAAAGAAAACCAAATATCGTTAAAGTACTGGTATCGAGAAAAATGGCCCAAACTGTGTATTTCAGAAGCCTGATGAAGCATAATATGGGACTGAATGTGTAAGAACAGAGGCAGCTCACATGTCCCAGCGCTGCTTCATCTGAGCAGACCGAGGAGACACAGACAAAAACACAGAGTTAGAGAAGCTCCGGCCGAGGCTCCGAGAGTCTGAGGCCGTCACTTCTGAGGAAAGTCTGCAAAGTTTAGAGAACGCTGCCAATTGGTGGAAACGCACGGGAGGAAATCTTTGGTTAAAAAAAAGGTTAGGGTTGAGTCGACTTTTCACGTCCACAAAGTGTCCTCTGTGTTTTCAGGAGCAGAGAACCAGACTGTTGTGGGGAATTATTATACATTGGAAATTTTCCAAGGGAATTCATGGGAGTTGATGAGAATAAACAGGTATTTAACAAACCCGAAGGTTGGTTCTTTACAGACAGAACCTCTATAACTAGAGGTCAGATATATAACTTCACCTCTATTGTATTACATTTTGCAAATTCAATGAAATGTGAACGATGCTCAGTGTTTCCCACAGATTTCAAGTGGACTGTGGGAGTGAGCACCCCCTAGTGGGGGTACGGGGGTCCTGCCCCGGGAGATTTCTTTTAAATTTAGATGCGTTTTCCTGCATTTTGATGCATTTAAAGCAATAAATATTAAATATTAATAGCTGCTGTGAAAAGAATAATTTCTGTTTTTTTTTATATACCGTAAATGCTCTAATACAGGCCGGGGCCTTTATTTACTCAAGGGCATCTAGGACCAGGCCTTTATTGGAACCAGGCCACAATTAGAGACAGGCCTTTATTTCTGTTTGAGCAAAATGGACGACCAGGAAAATGAAGAAAAACGACATTTGTGTCCATTTGCACCTAAAATATTAGGTTCATTTATTAATGAACATTTCAAACCCTCTCCCAGCGGCTGGAACATTGACGCCTTTTATTTTGTCGGGACAACAGGAAGTGTTTCGTTGCTGTTAGCGGAGCTTTGACATCAGTGTCACTGCAGGTTTCTGTTTCGTTTTTACCGTGGACCGGATTATTTGTCGTTCTCTTGTGTAAAAGGCGAGTTTAGACGGAGCGTTTGTGTTTGTGATCGATCATGAGACTGACCCAAGAGAAGACGAGACGCTCGCGCTGATGGGAGGAGTTATTTTGAGGCGTGGGACTGACCTGCACACGGAGCAGCTGGACGTGCTTTGAAGACGCGATGGAGACTTTATTAAAACCCTGGAGGGTCACACAACTTTTGTTGTTTGCCCTGTTTCCAAATATCGTCACAGGAGGTTTGAAAAGTGGCTAAATCTGTGTCAAAGTTTCGCTCGGATCAGCTCCTCCGCAGCGTCAACATCGGCCCGGGTTCCGTTTGTTTACTTCCTGCACGAGAGTTTTCATTTACACCAGTATGAGACAAATTCCTAACATGGGGAATATTTCTACTGCTATAGTTTCTAATAAAAGCCCCGGCCTGTTTTAGAGACCGGCTTTAATTTGCCTCCGCCAGCCGTGAACCCGGCGTCTGACAGAGACCTGGCCTTAGAGCATTTACGGTATAATGTAATGGATCAGTTTTCTTTCAGGGGGCGCAGGCCCTTGATTCTTCTCTCAGCTCCGCCCCTGCAGCTCAGATACAGACTCTGAACCTCAGCCTGAGGCTGCAGAGAGAAAACACAGACCAAGAGCTCTGACCTTGTGTAGGGAAAGAGCGAGAGTGAGCGAGGGGAGAGAATATAAGTTTAGAACAGGGGTCCTGAACTTAATTTCACTGCCATCCAAAAAAATAGTTCAGACAGAGAAAGATGGGAGAACGGGATTGTGGCAGATAAAAATAGACTGGAGGAAGTGTTTTTTAAATGTGCAATATAAATAACCTTGAATTGAATTTGGTAAATTGTGTTCCAGTATTATATGGTTAGTATATATATAGCTTTAGACAGCCACAGTGCGACAAAAAAAAATCATTATAAAACTTTGCTGTTTGTTATGTTTTGATCCTCACACTTCCTGTACAGGTCTGGGGTGTGACATCACTCAAATGCATGTTTTATGTTCTAAAACATAATTAATGGGTTGCTAGTAGTTCACCAAATGCTTATTCAACAAAAAAAAGCAAAAATATTAGGTTTATTTAAGCATTTTGACAGTTTTTAACCTTGAAAATTCCCAACATTTCCAAGCTCAAGTTTCCATTGAAAGCCCCTTTGCACTTGACCGGGTGAGTCCAGCGCACAAGGGTTTAAAAACTGTATAAAACAATAAGGAAGTGAAAGGAAAAGGAGCAGGCGGGTCGTACCTCACATTGATCTCACGCTGAGCACGACACGGACAGCGGCATTCGGGAACATTCAGCCACAACAACAGGAGGAGGAGGGTCAAGTGCAGGGTCAAAACCATCAGGCAGAAACAGGCAGAGCAGCAGATGAGACGCAATCCATCAAAAACACACGTGTAACTACGGTTCTATGAATCCCTGATGACCGGCACAGGCGTCAGGAGGGATGGATAGAACGACACGGGCGTCACAAACACACGGGACGGAACCGGACTCACCTTTTCCAGCTGACTGTGGACGTGCTGGACGATTAGATCTAACGCCACAAAGTTATCTCCACCTGAAACCAGAAGAAGGTTCATCACAGGAGAAGCACGGCTGAACCAGCACTAAAAATATATACACTGCTCACAAAAACTTAGGGCACACTCAAAAAAGAAAAAACACAATGTAACTCCAAGTCAGTCAAATTTCTGGGATATCAGACTGTCCAGTTAGGAGGCCACGCTTATTGTGAATCAGTTTCACTTGGTGTTGTGGAAATTAAACAGACAACAGGTGGAAATGAGAGGCAATTAGCAAGATCACTCCAAAAGAGGAATGGTTTTGCAGGTGGTGACCACAGACCATTTCCCTGTCTTCATCCTTTGTACCGTATTTTTGGAACACTTTTGCATTTGTCCAGTGTTCTCACCACTAGAGGCATCATGAGGAGCATCTACAACCCACAGAAGCTGCTCAGGGAGTGATGCTCATCCAAAATGGCACATCCATTCGTGCTGTGGCAAGAAGGTTTGCTGTGTCTCCCAGTGCAGTGTCCAGAGCATGGAGGAGATACCACTAGACAGGCCAGTACACCAGGAGACCTGGGGGGGGCCGACCGAGGTCAACAACCCAGCAGCAGGACCGCTATCTGCTCATTTGTGCACGGAGAAACAGGAGAAGCACTGCCCGAGCCCTACAAAATGACCTCCAGAGGGCCACAAATGTGCATGTTGGTACTCAAACGGTCAGAGACTCCATGAGGGCGGTATGAGGGTGGTATGAGGGAGGTATGAGGGCCCGACGTCCACAAGTTGGGCCGGTGCTTACTGCCCAACACCGTGCAGCCCATTGGCATTTGCCCGAGAACACAGCGATTGGCAGATTGGCCAATGGTGCCCTGTGCTCTTCACGGATGAGAGCAGGTTTACCCTGAGCACATGTGACAGACGTGACAGAGTCTGGAGACGCCCTGGAGAACGTTCTGCTGCTGCAACATCATCCAGCATGACCGGTTTGGTGGTGGGTCAGTGATGGTCTGGGGAGGCATTTCATTGGAGGGCCGCACAGCCCTCCATGTGCTAGCCAGAGGTTCCCTGACTGGCATTGGGGACCGGGATGAGATCCTCAGACCTATTGTAAGACCATATGCTGGTGCTGTGGGCCCTGGGTTCCTTCTGATGCCTGATAATGCCAGGCCACATGTGGCAAGAGTGTGTCAGATGTTCCTGCATGATGAAGGTATTGATGTTCTGGACTGGCCTGCCCGTTCCCCAGACTTAAATCCAATAGAGCACATCTGGGACATCATGTCTCGGTCCATTCATCAACGCCACGTCGCACCACAGACTGTCCAGGAGCTGACTGATGCTCTAATCCAGGTCTGGGAGGAGATCCCTCAGGAGGACATCCGTGGTCTCATCAGGAGCTGCCCAGGCGTTGTAGGGAGTGCATTTAGGCACGTGGAGGCCACACACACCACTGAGGATGATACAGACTTGTTTGGAGGAATTTCTACAGAATTTGGATCAACCAGTGACCTGATTTGTCACTTTGATTTTGACTATAATTTTGGATCCAGACCTCCAGGGGCTGAGAATTTGATTTCCATTTGTCATTCTTATGTTATTTTGTTCTCAACACATTGCCCTACACTATGAATAAAGATTTTCATCCGAAAAATCGAATTGATTGACATCTAGGATGTGTTTTTTGAGTGTGCCCTAAGTTTTTGTGAGCAGTGTACATGCTTTTCAGTCATGTGACTTTTGTTGTTATGGCGGCCATTTTGAATACCGAACTAGAATTATGCAGTACTACAACATGTAACAATAGCTCTACTCAAGAAATGAAAGACTGATTGACAATTATATTTTTATGAACTTGTAATCACTGCTGAAGAAGAAAACAGTTAAAACACGGCCCCGGAAACACACGTTTATGTGAAGAAACCAGTTTGTGTTTAAGCTGCTCAAGACGTTAGCATGCTACCAGGTAGCATTTAGCTTCAACAGCTCAGCTGAGAAAGAGAAAGACCTCAACCGCATACAACACAGGTCAGAGCTGAGCTGTTACTTTAGTATTTCCTCAGTGTTCATGTGTTTTAACAGTTGATTGATGACAGTTGCCAAGCGGTAGCATGCTAACGTCTTGAGCAACTTAAACACTGACCCAGACTGAGACTCTGTTGACATGACAAACTGTAAAAATCACAGAGAATGGTTTTGTGTTGCCTCTTTGATGTGTTCATTTAGTCTTCAGAGTGAAGCAGATCTTCAGTAAATCCTGCTGTGGCTCCACAGACAGAGCTGCTACATTTGCTGATTATATAATATAAATGTGTGTCTCTGGGGCCGTGCTTTAACTGTTTTCTTTATGAACAATGATTACGAGTATGTAAAAAATTCCACTGTCAACCAGTTGTTTTTCATTTTCATCCTGAGTCGAGATATTGTTACATGTTATGGTACTGCATAATTCTACTTCGGTATTCAAAATGGCTGCCGGAACTATGTGTGATGTCATTTGAAACGCATGTATTGGAATAAACCGATTTTTTGTGGCCTTTCTGTGAGAAACCGGTGACTTCAGACCCACCTCTGGGCACCACGATGTCGGCCAGCTGCACCGTGGGCTCGATGTACTGCTCGAACGCCGGCTTCACAAACTTATTGTACTGCTTAATGATGCCGGTGATGTCCCTGCCGCGCTGAGAGATGTCCCTCTTCAGCCGCCGTATGAGCCGGATGTCCGAGTCCGTGTCCACGAACACCTTCATGTCCAACAACTGCAGAGGAAACAGGAGGGATGTGATAAAGACTGAATACATTTATATAGAGCTTTTCTACCTTCATCAGGCACTCAAAGCACTTTACGTCAAGGAACTAGACAGATCAGACACTGGAGGCAAGGGGGGTGAAGTGCCTTGCCCACTTTGGTACCAACAAAAGTCACATGACTGAAAGGCATGTATACCTGTGCTGGGAGAAGCTAAACGCTAACAACATTTGCGTGACTGAGCGAACACACAAAGACCAGACAGGTACACATCAACTCGTCTGAGCTCAGGTAAGAACATATCTCAGTAAGAATGACCAGAGCCGCTGGTCTTCAGAAACTGTGATAATAATAACAATGATAAAACATTAACCTATTAACCCCCACCTGAACGGATCCCATTTTCTCCAGTTTGGCTTTACCCTAATCAAAAAGCTGCTTGGGGGAAAAAAGCACCAAAACAGTCACAAAAAAGAAGAAAACAAGGAGGTAAACGCAACAAGAAAGTGACAAAAACTCAACTAAAAAGTGACAAAAATTTAACAAAAAAAATGACAAAAAAATCAACAAAGATGTGACAAAAAATCAACAAAGATTTGACAAAAAATCAACAAAAAAGTGACAAAAAATCAACAAAAAAGTGACAAAAATTTAACAAAAAAATGACAAATAAAATCAACAAAAATGTGACAAAAATACAACAAAAAAAAAGACAAAATCAACAAAAATGTGACAAAAATTCAACAAAAATGTGACAAAAACTCAACAAAAGTGACCAAAAAACCAAACAAACACAAAAAAGGTGACACAACACAGCAACAAGCTTTCAAATGCGGTGCTACACAGGCCTATAGCCAAAGAGGACATAATGCATTTGGTTTAGGCGGGTGGTAAGAGGTTAAGCACTTATTAAGTCCAGCACAGACTCTGGTTTAGGGAGGGTAGTCGGTCATAAAGTCAGTTCTATGTGGAGGATTGTATTTCCACACTTGTCTGTGGCTCTTCGCTCTCCTCAAAGGTGAAGGTGCACCCCTTCTGGTATCGGGACCACATTAATGAGTACTGGTATCGATATCAGTGCATTGATGTATTTGACGATGTTATGGAGTGCAAAAAGAGTCGAGCAATTTCATTATTCAACCTCGTATTATTTGTAAAACAATCTCTCCTCACTTTTTGTTCATATTTCAGCTCATTTTTAACCTCTTGCTGTTTCGCTGCTCGTGTGATTTTCCTTCCACTCAGAGATTTACGGCCGATGCCTCGTTGTGTTTCTGAATTACACTTTCCCCGTGTTCGTTTCGATCTCTCCCGCTTTATCGTAAGTCTCGTATTCTCGCCCCTCTCGCCCCCGCATCGATTTTTCCTGGTTTTTGCTGACTTTAGGTCCTTTCGCCTTTCGAGTTACGGCGCTAACTCACGCCCTGATCCGTTTTTACTCTTTGTTTCTCGCCGTTTTCGTTTGACGTATTTTTGTCCTGTAAACATGTCCGGTGACGGAAACGGCTTCAGGTTCAACAGCGTTTGAGACGTTATGGTGGGAAAGTGTTATTTATGGACTGACAGCGGAGAGAGAAGGGGGGAAATATGGAGAGGAGGCAAAGGTCAGAGCTGCCAACAAACAGGAGGCAAAGAACAGAAAGAGAATCTTGGAAAACTTATGTGAGCACAGGTTTTCTGCTAAGAATATCCTTAGAGTACTTAAAAACCCATCCATTTATTTTCTTAAACTTTAACTTTAACTTCGTGTTTTGAGCACAATTTCCACTTAAGCAGAGATAAAAGAGAGAAAGGACATTATTACCTCCTGAGCTGCAGAGTCAGATCCACATCAGGACACGGTTTCTTTCAGCTAAACTTTTCTAAACTCACTGCACTTTGACGAAGCGAAAGCTCCACACGTCAAAGATCCTCACATGGTGTGAACGCTCACTCGGCCACTGATCATTTACCAAAACTGGACCAACAATGTCTAATACAGAGTGAGCGCTCACTTTTCTATAAACCATCTTGGATATTCCCGTCTCTGCAGCCGCTGTAAAGTGTAAACAACAGCACGTAAGCTCCGCCCAACAACACGTAAGCTCCGCCTCCTTCTGTCGCTAAAGGTAAAGACGTCTTTCTTGTGGTCACTGCTTGGTTTTGCTTTTCAATTTGCCTAAAAACTAAAGTTTCTTATTCAGTCCTGGTTTAAAACTGGTTTAGTTTAGCTCTGGGTTTTCTGACCGGAGTTAGTCCTGGTTTAGACCTGGCTCAGTCCTGATGCAGACCGCGGCTCTGCCATCTCTGTTACAAAAGTTTAGTGCGTTGTAGCTTTGCTTTAAGGCCAGTTCATGCTCCAGTTCTGGCGTCTTGTGAAGTCTGAAGAGGCCTGTAAGTTAGAGCTATAAGGTGTAGCTTTTCTTCGCTCCATTTGTGCTGAAGCGGCTCATTATCTGCACATACGTGCATTTTTTTAGACTCAATGCGGGTCTGGAGAGAAAAAGAACCGAAAACTGGCACCGAAAGAATTCTACCGGAGCTTTTCGGTCGGTTCCCAGTAGGTACCGTTTAACGGTGCCCATCCCTACCCACCAGGAGGACAAAATATTTTTCCTAGAATAGTTAGTACACAGTGTATATTCATTTTTCACTTCACATTTCACTGTGATGTTCCTCAGCTCCTCCTGAGGCTGAGGAAGTTGTGGGAAGCTCTTTCCAATACAAACACGGGAAGTATCACTTTCGGTTCCGGAGATATCGGCCTTTTAGCAGCACGATAACGGTCAATAGACGATAAAATACACAAATATCGGCTTTATATTGTTTTGGCAGCCATCTTGGAGTGCTTTCTTTTAAATTTGTTTCATTTATTTGAGCTGAAACAACCAATCCCTTTAATGCCGTCCTTGGACCAACAGCATCAACACAATAAACTTTTGGAACCTGCTTTCACAACCTTTATTATTTTGATACCAGTGAACCACAAACAAAACACAAGGGAACTACAAAATGTATAAAAGTACAGTTTTAGTCGTGACTTTCCTCAGTTAGTTCCATTTCAGCCTTGTTTATGCCCTCATGAACTGCTGACAATTATGATTACATTTAAATAGGACGTTTTGTGTTGATATCGCAATAATATTGTGATGTCACTTTGAAACTAAAAGTCCCTGCTTCCCTTGGAATCAAACCCGGGACCGTCTTGTTTACTCCTCTCAGCCTCGCACTGTTTGGCTGTAAAAAGGGCGCGTTCTTGGCCGTAAATTACCTTATTTTCCTCATAAAGTGGTGGCTTGAATCGATATTAATTAAGATGCTCCATAGATTAGCTCCGGTGGAAGACTTTGACAAATATCCTAATCATTACGCCGTTATTACACCGTCATCCAAGACCTTTTCCACCTGAACTTCAGAGACTAAACCCGGATTAAACACTGGGCTTCATAAATTACCCCTGACAGGAGACGTTTGACAAATCCCCTGATCATTATTGCCTTATTACTCGGCCGTTTAAGACTTGATTTCCACTAAATGAGCGCCCTCTCCTCTGTGTGTTTGTCTCTTTTGTGCAGTTTTCCCCTGGGCCAGCGTCGTATTAATCACTCTTTACAAAGGCCTGGACAGGGGCTGGTCTCTGGGGGGGGGCGGGTCTTATCAATGGGCAGCAGCTTCACGCAGAGACAAAGGCCACGGAGCTTCAAATAAACACTCAAACAGGCCCAGACGAAAAGAACATGGACATGAAGATGGACAAATATGAGGAGAATTGTGTAAAAGGGCCTTATTTCATTATTCTAAAGAGGCCGTATTATATTATATCTACTTCTTAGAGTTTTTACTACGTTACAATGTTGTTCTCTCAGCAAAAACAGACCTGTGTTTGGTCTGAATGATCCATAATGCTGTTCACTGGGACTGTGGTGCATTCATAGACCTTGAAAAGAATGGGAACTCTTATTTATTTGCCACGTTTCTAGAGGTCAAATATAGGATATCGGCTGATCTAAAGCCGACATTTCCAGAACCGAAAGTGATAAAGAAAGAGCTGAGTCAGAGCTTTAAAATGAGTCTCCCACAACTTCTTAGGCCACTAGATGCTAACATAGCTAACATAGAACATCAGCTAATCAGAAACTATGATTGGATCACCTGAAGTAATAAAATAACATTACATTAGTTCATCAATAGATATAATTGATCTGCAACGTTTCATTTGCAAGAAAAATTACGATCTCACATTGGAGAAAAGAGAAACATTCACTTTTTCACTCAAAGAAAGACTGAAAGTATTGGTTAACCCCTTAACTCCCACCTGAACCGAGCACATTTTCTCCAGTTTGGCTTTACCCCAGTCCAAAAGCTTCTGGAAAAAAGGTGTGAAAATAGCAACAAAACTGAGACGAAAACAATGATGGAAATGTGACAAAAAAGCGAGAAAACATTGACAAAAAAGTGATGAAAAATGTATGAAAGAGTAGCAAAAATGTCACAAGAAATTGACAAAAATGTGACAAAAAATGACAAAAATGTGACAAAATGTGACAAAAAATATGACAAAAATGTGATGAAAAATTGACGAAAAAATGACAAAAATGGGACAAAAAATGACAACAAAATGACAAAAAAGTTACAAAAATGAGTTTAATACCCAACAAAAAAAATGATGAAAAAAAAATGTATGACGTGAGGAAAAAGATCCTCTCGGTTCAGGCGGGAGTTAAGAGGTTAATATCGGGTATATCGGGTAGATATTTAAACCGAAGTATCGGTATCGGAAGCAGAAAACCTGGATCAGTGGATCTCTAGTCTTGCCTCTGTTAAAGTCTTTTAACAGAGGCAAGACATGTTTATTTATACCGAGCCAAGCGGTCCTGAAGAAAGCAGCTTTTTAAAGGTAAACAAAGTGCTAGCTTATCCGCTAAACCCATTTGAGACATACAAATTTCTTCTTCTGAAACACTGAAGAGGCACCAAGAGCCCCCACACCTGCAGCACAGAGGAGGCGGCACAAGAGGAGCTACAGGAAACAAAAAAGGGCAACAAAGAGGAGATGGTGAAAGACTGTTGTGGAGCGGAGGGGAGGGAGGAGCTGACCAGTGCAGGACACCACGCTCTGAAACAGGGACACACCCAGGAGGTGGTGCACCGTTTCAGAGGATCAGAGGAGACAGAGACAGACAGGTTTCTTCCGAGTGCTACAGTTTCCTCCAAAGTCATGCGGTTGACCCACAGTGGCAGCAGCTCAGGACTGACACCTTAACTCTATTTCATAGTTGGCTTGTACAACCACAATAAAGCACTTACTTACTTAATTACTCAATGCGCCTAGAGCAGCCCTATGCCCCCTGGTGGCACAGTTCAAAACTGAAACAGTTTATAGTTTAGACCAGCGGTGGCCAAAATGAAAAAGTGCCTGTGAGTCGCGGGCCAAACACGGCGAGCACGAAAAACACATATAACTGCAAATTATAAAGTTACTTTGAATGTTTTCGATAGCCTACATTTGCATTTGATTCAATCTATGCAAAATAACATGCTATATTAAAACAAATGGTAACTATGGCAAAAGCCGAAATTTAGTAGAACAAAATCAACAATTGTAGCAATTTTGTGCAAAAACAAAACAAAAACATGTGTATCTACAGCACCTACAGTAACTTTACCTCATTCATTAACTCAAAGAAAATGCCACATTAGATTAATTTGAAAGTGTCAGTTCAGCATCAATTAATAATAAACCTAAACCGAAAAGATCTTTTTCCCCACGTCATCAGATGTTTTTTCTATCATTTTTTTGTTGGGTATTCAACTCATTTTTGTAACTTTGTCATTTTTTTGTAATTTTTTGTAATTTTTTTGTTAAATTTTTATCTTTTTCTTTTTTTTTTTACATTTTGTCCCATTTTTGTCGTTTTTTGTCAATTTTTTGTAATTTTTTGTCACATTATTGTCATTTTTCGTCAATTTTTTGTCAATTTCTTGTGACATTTTTGCCACTTTTTCATCAATTCTTCGTCGCTTTTTTGTCAATGTTTTCTCACTTTTTTGTCACATTTCCATCATTGTTTTCGTCTCAGTTTTGTTGCTTTTCCACAGCTTTTTTCCAGAAGCTTTTGGACTGGGGTAAAGCCAAAGTGGAGAAAATGTGCTCAGTTCAGGTGGGAGTTAAGGGGTTAAAGTCATTTTTTAACATATACTGTTGTTGACGTCACCAACCTTTGCAATAAAAGTTGGAAAACTGTGAAAGTTGATGCTACAACGCTCTGTAATTGATAAATACCAAGACACCACAGCAGTGTTTCCAAAAGGAGTGAAACAGCGCCCCCAATTTGACCCTCGTGGCCAAAAGGTGTACTGCATCCATATTTACCATTGAGAATGAATGGAAGAGAGTTGGTATTAACCACAAAGTCACATCATCAAAACATCATCATTATGAACCTTCACTGCCGTTCCTCACCTTCAGGAGTTCTTTGTTCGCAAACGCCAGGATTCCCTCGAAGATCACCACGTTGGCTCCGTAAACCGTTTTCTGTGGAAGAGTCAGGGAAGAAAAATCAAGAGCCGGCTTCGTTCTCTCATGAACACGCGAGTCGCATCGTCACGTTCATTAATCAGGGAGGACGAAGACGGAGGAGAAGTGATTCTGGATCGATCGCGGGACAGAAGCAGCTCGACTGTGACGCACTTAAAGAAACACATGGACTCACATCGATCTGCTCAGTCTTTATCAGAGATTTAGGAGCAGGTTTAGTCCTGGTTTAGGTTTCCAGTCTGTAGGAGCGGATCAAGTGGAAGGAAAACCTCATTTGGAGAAAACTGTCATCAAGTAGAGCTGGGGATATATCGTGTACAAGATAATATCGGAATTGCTGTTTGGAGGAATTTACAATATTGAGTTTATCTCCAAAGTAAAGAAACAAACAGAAGAGCTGCAAACCCTGCTGCTATAGAAAGAAGAACAACAACAATCTATTATTTCTACTATATATTTCTATATTTCTGAAGTTTTGCAAAAAGAAAGCCCCCAAGAATATTGAGATGTGAATTTTTGTCAATATCGCCCGATCCAAGCCTCAAGATTCGTAATGTCTGTTTTGTAATGAGATGCACAGATCTGATACTAGTTTTGGCTCTTTTTCAAAACACAACGTTCATGGACTGAGCCTCAGTGAATATGGGCTGTAATGAAACGAGGACTACACATGGAAATTAGCTCGAAAGCTACAGTCTGGTACAAGCACCTCTGCTCACCAGCATTACCTGTACACTGTCCTGATAAATAAATAAATCCATGACATTTTGAAGCTCAGAACCACCTATGCACCTATTTTAATCACAGCACAAAATGCCACGGCGAGCAACAGTAAACAGTATCATGCTAAAGCGAAAAATAAATAAAAATAATAATAATAATAATAAAAAATAAATAAAATAAAAAATAAATAAAGTAAAAAATAAATAAATAAAAATAAAAAATAAATAAAATTAAAACAATATAATATAATATATACATATAAAAAAATATTCCAAAATTAAAAAAATAAAAATTAAAAAATTAAAAAATAGTAAATCCTCCAGCTGCTCGGAGACATAGTCCCACCAGCGTGTCCTGAGTCTTGTCCCAACAGGACATGCCTGGAACACCTCCCGAGGGAGTCGACCAGGAGGTGTTCGGAACAGACGCCTGAGCCACCTCAGCTGCTTCTTTCGACGTGAAGGAGCAGCGACTCTACTCCGAGCTCCTCCCGGGTAACTGAGCTCCTCACCCTCAGCCACCTTGCAAAGGAAATTTCAGCCGCTTGTATCCGCGATCTCGTCCTTTCGGTCATTACCCAAATCTCATGACCAGAGGTGAGGGCGGGAACATAGGCGGCCATGTTGGACTGACCTCATACAAACTCCCAAGTTGTTCAAACCTCATAAAATAAATATCATAAAGGGAGAGTTTGTTTTGTTTTTGACTCTGATATTTAAACAAATCTCTTATTGACCACTGTGTGAAATATCTACGTTTTCACCGGCAGCGTCTGGCCGTCCCTCTAAAGTCGGCTTCAAACCCCGGTCTCTCTGTAATCATTGTTTTAGTCTCGCTCGTGACTTCTCCTGCTCTTTCCGCTGCTCGTCCCGAAGCCGGCGTCCTCGGAGAGTCCTGGTGTAATTACACAGAGCGTATTGAGCGGGCGGCGAGTGGCGGCGAGCGGCGGCGGGTCCGCTCCCTCCGCCGCGGTGCCGCCGAGCCGTGAAATTGGCCCCGAACAGAAGCGGGATTGATTTCTCTCCCGGCCGCGGCGCCGTGATGCTAATTCAGACGGCTTTAAATCAGCTGCTGTTAGCGCATTAGCCGCCTCTTTACGGGAACTGATTAGCCGCTAACACCCTTCAGGAAAGAGACGAAGGATTCAGTTAAATAACACGCCGGACTTTCTTTTAGTCCAGGTTTAATCCCAGTTTAAGCTTTGAGATTTGGGTCAAGTCGAACCAGAGACAATGTGCTCGGGTCAGGCGGGGTAAGAGGTTCACTCATAGTGGGATAAATATCGTTTTCTGTTTGACTTGATTGAGTTTCCAAAAGCCCAGATGCTAAAGGAAGAAGATGAGGCAGTGCCGCGTAAACGACGAAGAGGCTGCAAAAGGAGAGCGTCGGTAATAAGCCACGCCTCCTGTTTTTTATAAGAGATCAGATAAAATAATCCTTTATTGATCTCACAACGGAGAGATTCACTCAGGGTGATCATAGACAGGAAATGTGCAAACAGTTAAAGAGTTAAAAAAGAGGAATCTTATGTACAATGAGTAAAAGCAAAAGTCTTAAGGGGCGGAATAACAACAATAAGGAAATAAGAATAAACAAAAATGGATTAAAAATTAGAACAGATTATAAAAAGTAGAATATCGAGGTGCAAAGTTCACAGTCCTAGTGCAGCAAGTGATGCTGATACAGAGATTATTGCACATAGTTCTGCAAAGGGGTTCTTGCACATGTTACTTCACAGTCTTGTTGTTCAGTCTGACAGCAGTGGGGATGAAGGACCTGCCACTGAAAGAGCTGCTCAGCTCCTCTACAGTCCCGTGCAGTGGCTGGTGTTGTCCATGATGGAGGTGAGCTTGGGGGGGGGGGGGGGGGGGGGGGGGAAGCAGAGGCTCCAGTCCTGAGCAGAGGCTGCTCACTCCGAAGTAGGGCTGAACGATATGGACACAATTTTATATCTCGATATTCATGCCAGATATCTCGATATCGATACGATGCGATATAACTATGGGTTTGGTGAAAACCAGGCATTTTTCAGAGAAATAAGATCATAATACAAACAGTGCAGTTTTCCTCAGAAGGACCTCAGTCTCTCTCTTCTCTGAGATGAACTCACCCACCCTCGTCTGAACAGAACCCTCTGAGATGAACTCCCCCACCCTCGTCAGAACCCTCAGATGAACTCACCCACCCTCGTCAGAACCCTCAGATGAACTCCCCCACTCTCGTCTGAACCCTCTGAGATGAACTCACCCACCCTCGTCTGAACCCTCTGAGATGAACTCCCCCACCCTCGTCAGAACCCTCTGAGATGAACTCACCCACTCCTTGCGTCTGCAGTGGGAGGTGAAGTCGTACACGGGGACTTTGATGCTCTTTCCTTTCTTCAGCTTCCTCAGCACCGACACCAGCAGCTCGAAGTCGAAGGCGTCCGGGTGATCGAAGTTAAACTCGTTCTTCGCCGCCAACTCCTGCTGCTCCTTGTTCAGGACCTGGAGACGCAAGAGAAGGTTCACCCTGAGCTGCAGAGCCAACGCTGGGAACGATCTGATGATCTGAGCGCTTCATAAAGGAGGAAGAAATGCAGAGGCGAGAGGGAGCGGCCGGACACAGCGAACGCTTTTAACAACATTTTAACGACAAACTCCTTTAGTTTGGGTATTTGAGAAAAAATAAAAGTTTCATCAAGCGTATTGTTAAGTTTAGCTATTTAAATAAAGCTTTTTATAGCCATTTATAGGGGTTTCTGAGTAGAATAAGCAAGTTAACCTTTTAACCTCTTACCACCCGCCAAAACCAAATCCATTCTCTCCTCTTTGCCATTGTCGTCACTTTTTATTTCCCTTATGTGTTTTTGTCACTTTTTTATTACTTTTTTGCTGGATTTTTGTCTTTTTTTCTGTTGGATTTTTGTCTTTTTTTTTGCTGGATTATTGTATTTTTTGCTGGATTTGTGTCATTTTTTGCTGGATTTTTATCTTTTTTTTTTTACTGGATTTTTGTCACTTTTTTGTTGAGTTTTTGTCATTTTTGTCGCTTCTTTTTGTCACTTTTTAGCTTTTTTTGTTGCGTTTACATCCTCATTTTCTTCTCGGTTTTTGCCTCTGTTTTGAAGAAGCTTTTAGATTTGGAGAATTTGGAGAAAACATGTTCAGGTGGGAGTTAAGGGGTTAATGCCCACCTGAACAGAGCACATTTTCTCTAGTTTGGCTTTACCCAAATCTGAAAGCTTCTTGAACGAAGCATCAAAACAGCGACAAAAACAAGGATGAAAATACAACTAAAAAAAGTGACCTGTGACCTTTTCAGAAGCGCCCCCTGGTGGTGGAGGTGACGTGTCGTAGGCAGTGCACATGGGTTTTCCAGTCAGTAGGGAGAGCTTGCGCCCCCTACTGACTGGCGCCTCCACCTGGACGGCGTCCCAGGTGTGGGATAAGGTGTACGAAGTAACAAACACCACCGCTGGATCAGAGAAGCCTTCGAGATCAGGAAACGTGCACACACAGGAAACGTGCACACACATCTGTGAACCGGGACGACGGGGCGTACACCTTATCGGGCGTAAGCTCCGCCTACTGACTGGAAAACCCATGTGCGCTGCCTACGACACTTCACCTCCACCACCAGGGGGCGCTTCTGAGGAAGCTCACAGGAACTGATCGAAACTAGTAAAGCAGGTAAACAAACCTTCTGTCTTACTAAAAAAAAAAACAGAAACGTCTACGGCAGGGGTCGGCAAGTTCTCTCGGTGGAGCCGGTTTTCTTCATCGTCAAAAGACCAAGGGCCGGACCCTCCAATTGAAGCCATTGACGTAAAACATCACTTTCTACATATGCCAGTGTTGTACATCATATACACTGGGGAAATGTCCATCGAAAATTAGATAAATGACTTAAAATCGCTTGAATAAAGGTTTTTGAACTAATCTAAGATCAGATAAAAACACCAATCCCAATTGAACAAATAGAAACACCACTAGAAATCAGACAAATTAACTTTTACTGTAAAACAAATATTTAGTTTTCACTTGAAATTATACAAAATAATCTGAATTAAGAAAAAACTTGTGCTTGTTCCATTGGCAAGAATAGGTTTTATCTGCTTTAAGGCCAGACCAAATCCACTCAATCTTTAGATGCCTTAATTCAAGTATTCAAGTATTCTTTGACATTCTTTTAGGATTATACTTAAAAAGGGAGCTCTGCTAAGACATTTAAAGGAATTTACAGTATATTTAAAATTTCTAGAGTACTTTAACAGGCATTTGAGCTCTGATTTGGGTCATAGCATTTCTCAAAATCATCTTGATTATGGAGGGCCGGTTTTGGCCCCCGGGCCTGACGTTGCCTACCCCTGGTCTACAGTCTAGAAGCTTTAAAGGATCTATATCATGCTATTTTAGCCATTCCAAAGTTAAGTATAGGCATTTATATGATATATTGTACCTCTACCACTATGGAGCACTCATTTTTGTGATAAATATAAGTGTTTTCTGGAGGTATTTTTCGAACCCGGAAGACACAACGCTTCGATTCAGTTAACTCCGCCCCCTCTCTCCGCACATACAACTTTACCGTAATATAAATAAACAGCAATAAGTGAAGTCACTTCACGATGCAGTTATACGGAGTTGACATCTGCAACACAGCTTCATAAATGGCTAACACACATGCTAATATGCTAACACACAAGCTAATATGCTAACACACAAGCTAACCCGCGTTTGGATTGACTCACCGCTCTGGTCCATCGCTGTTTACATTATGGGACTCGCGTTGGTTATAAAAGTTAATCCACTTTGGTTCTGGCAAAGGTTCACCAATCCCGGAGAAAAAAAACAGCTGAGTGGCCTCTTCCTGAAAAGGGTTGAATATAAACTCCTCGTCCTCGTAGCCAAACGCGCTTCTTTTTCTCCGTCCGTGACATTATCGTTAGTTAAGAATAAATAACAGCTGTGTCCAGAGTAGGTAACAAGCTCCATCTTCAGCTGCAGCGCAAACATGACTGATCTGTTCAGACGCGATGTGTTTGTTTTGGCCACAGCTGACCTGGAAGCACTTCGGGCACATACTTTTTTTTTATTTTTTTTTACATTTTTTACTCTTTGTTTCTCTCTTACGACAGAAATAATGAAAACGCTGTTTTACAAATTAAAATCAGGCCGTAAGCATAGAATTAAGACATTACATTACAGACGTCGAGCACTTCCGTTCCGCTGTTACGACACAACTGAACACTCAGTCGTTCACCAGGAGAGGGCGGAGCCTCAGAGAGCAGGATTCAGGAGGATTACTGAGAGCTCCGTGAATGAAGCCACAAACCACTCTGGGGCTGTTTTTGATAAGGAAATAGCATAACAACATGGCTAAAAGCCCCAAAAAGTCGATTTTGCATGATATAGGACCTTTAAGGTTTGGGTAAAGCCACACATGCCGTGTCTTTCCCATGAGAGACACAGATACAGAGGGATGTTCTAGCACGGGGATGGTCCGACACCGTGCGCTCTCACGAGGGTCACGGTGCATCCATGAGAGCGGAGAGAGCCTTTTATAAACACTGTTACCCCCCCTTTAAGGCTGGAGCTCAGACTGGCACAAAGAGCCCCGGGACTGCTACGATAAAGAGAAAGTTTTGTTTTCTGCACTTTTCTGTTCAGCACATTTTTGTATATTTCTGACGGTTTACATGAAAATATCAGGAGAATATTGACACTGACACACTGTGTAGAGCGGTGAACACAGGAGAGAGAGACGCACCTTGTAGAAAGAGTCCATGGACAGAAGCACGACCCACGGCACGTCCAGAGCCTCGATGATCTTATTGGCCACCGTGGTTTTCCCAGAAGCACTTCCTCCACACAAACCTGCACACAGTCACTGTCAGGGTCACAAAGCAGAGTCACATATTTCATCCACTCCCTCGTGCTCCATCTTCTGCCAGAAGATCCACAGAGTGACGGATAACGGAGGGCGTGACGTATGATTGTCTCTGGTTGTGTCGCTCAGTAAACACAAAGGGAAAGTGTCGCGTTTGTGCTTTTCCGCTGAAATCAATAAAAGCCTTGGAAGATGAAAAGTGTCGGAGTGAATATAGTGCACAGGGAAGTGCTGCTCGTGGAGGTTTTTTCTGCAGATGTGAAAGAGCGAAGCCCAGAGGCAAAACAGAAAACGCACAAAACAACTGTGTCCATTCGAGAAACTGCCGACACCGACGGGACTGTGGGGCTCACACACCCGGATAAATGATCTTAACCTCTTAACCTGAACCCAGAGGATCTTTTTCCTCACGTCATCAGATTTTTTTCCATCATTTTTTCGTTGGGTATTCAACTCACTTTTGTAACTTTTTTTTCTGGTCATTTTTTTGTCAAATTTTTGTGAATAAAGGGTGAATAAAGTAAGAAAAGAAAGTGAAAAGACTTTAAAAGATCCATAACGGATGAATATGAATGAGTTAGTTTAAAATAAATTAACATAAAACTAAATGTATTGGAATATTGAAATGTATATTATCAACTCTCTATGCTTATTTCTCTTCTGTTTGACACTTGATATGGTTTATTATAAATTCACGGTATGCCGTGAAATTGCGTGTTTTACATTTAAAAAGTAAAAGCAAGGTTCGCATTCAACAAACAGGGTTTGTTTATCTTTCATTTGTAATTGGTTATGTCTAAACATGCTGCTAAAGATCAATAAAAAGTACTATTATGATCAAATGAATAACTTATTATCCAAAATAACACTTTAAAACATAGGGATTTTTTTTACCTTAATCACTTCAGTCACAGACGGAGTTCGCTGACGCTCTAATCACTGTTTGTTCGATGTCTGCCCAAAAAACTTCCAAAGGCTTGCCATTATAATTTGCTGCTAGATTTCTCACTAAAGCAGTCTGTGCATTCAACTTCACATCAAAAAAATAATCCTAATAGTAACAAAAAGTGTTGCATCAAGCGTCAACAAACTCGAGTGCGTGTCTAATAATTGACCGACTAGAAAACTGCGTCAGGTAAAGGTTCCACCTGTGTCTCACCCTTATCCTGCAGTGAAGCCTCGAGGGTAAAGAATAATGATGCTATCGGCCTATGCAAAGCATCAGATCATTGTTTGTCTCTACTTTAGTAGAGCAGTGCGTAGGTTTGTTTACATCACGTAGTGGCGAGTAGTATCAGCCCTGGCGACGCGTGGCAGCGAGTGGAGTTTGGAGCTAAATGAAAATCAGCGCGTCTTTGATGAGCATTATGGAAGGCTGAGCGTCTTCTGATGAATAAAACGTAAAGCAGTGTTGTCAAGTGCGCGTCTGATAAACGATTGAAACGACTGGATGATGGACAATCCAAACCACAAAGCTAACAGGTTAGCGTAACGCGAGCTAAAGCGCTAAACAGCTTTTAACGCGACAGATCCAAACAAAGCTTCATCTCAGCGGCAGCAATAATGTTCACGGAGGACAGAGACTTTTTACTCTGCTGCTCCGGGCCGTGTTCAACAGGCTGACGGCCGAGAGGGAGGGGGGAGAGAGGGACAGGCGGTGTCAGGTGAGGAGGAGGAGAAGGGGACAGCGGGGGTTTGCACGGAGAGCAACCTTTTTTTTGGCAGGAATAGTAGTGACACCGTAGCATTTTAATACCACGGTATACCTTGAAACCGGTTACCGTCCCATCCCTACAACGGATCAACAGTTGAAGAGAAACTGACCGATGACGAAGGCCTCCTTGAAGCTGGTGCCCGTCACGTTGTACCAGGGCGGACGTCCCGCCGTGTAGATGGTGCGTTTGTTCGTGCGCAGCAGCGGCGGCTCCGTCTTGCTCTGGGACGTGGAGCGTTTCCGCGGCGACAGGCGGGAGGCTGCCGGGGTAGCGGGGGTCAGAGGGCAGCGGGGCGAGGCGTCCGGAGAGTCGTCTCCACTGCCGCTGCACAAACAGAGACGGTTATTTAACCTCTGAACCCCCACCTGAACACGGCAGTTTCTCCAGTTCCGCTTTAACCAAATCTGAGAATAAAATCTGAAAACAGCGACAAAAACAAGGATGAAAATGCAACAAAAGAGAGAAAAACGCATATAATAGTAAAGCCATGCCATTATTTCCCCCCCAAAGACTTTAAAGGCATTGGTTTTCCCACAATGAGACTTTTAACGCTCTTTAACCCCTTAACTCCCACCTGAACCGAGCACATTTTCTCCAGTTTGGCTTTACCCCAATCCAAAAGCTTGTGGAAAAAAAGCTGTGAAAATAGCAACAAAACTGAGACGAAAACAATGATGGAAATGTGACAAAAAAGTGAGAAAACATTGACAAAAAAGTGACGAAAAATTGATGAAAAAGTGGCAAAAAGGTCACAAAAATGTCACAAGAAACTGACAAAAAATTGACGAAAAAAATTACAAAAATGTGACAAAAATGTGATAAAAAATTGACGAAAAAATGACAGAAATGTGACAAAATATGACAAATAAAAAAACAAAAATGTGATAGAAATTCGACAAAAATTAGACAAAAAATGACAAAAAATCGACAAAAAATCGACAAAAAATGTGATAAAAATTTTGACGAAAAAATATACGAAAAAATGACAGAAATGTGACAAATGAAAAAAACAAAAATGTGATAAAAATGTGACAAAAAATGACAAAATGTGACAAATAAAATAACAAAAATGTGACAAAAATGTGACAAAAAATGACCAAAATTTGATAAAAATTTAGACGAAAAAATTGACGAAAAATGTGACAAAATGACGACTAAAATTGTGATAAAAATTTGACGAAAAAATGACCAAAAAAATGACAAAAAGTGACAAAAATGAGTTGAATACCAAAAAAAAAAATGATGGAAAAAAAATCTGATAACGTGAGGAAAAAGACCCTCTCGGTTCAGGCCGGAGTTAAGAGGTTAATGCCCTGCAGTAACCCTGAGTCGCCATCAGAAATGCCCGTTGAGCTCATGCCCGGCCCCTCCTCACTGTGCCCTCCAGACCCAGAGTCACATGGGCGTGAACCACAGAATCCACCAGAAGGAGGGTCAGTGATTCTGCAGAAACGCCGTGTCCTGCGCAGAGGTCAGAGCGAGGAGTGAGGCTTTATCTCCTCTCTCAGTGAGTAACGTGTGCAGTGTCGCTCTGGGTGTGGCTGAGGGAGAGGGGGGCGAGCTCACCCACCCTCCCCAGGAATCACACCTCGGGCCTGGGGTCACGGCGAGCTCGGAGCGGGGCCGGGGTCACATGAGTAAAGGCTTCATCACCTGGCTCTGGCACAAGAGGGACTTTTAAAAGGGGGTACAGAGGCCATCGCCCCAGTGTCCTAATGGAGCACTTTTAACTCCTTAACTCCCACCTGAACCGAGCACATTTTCTCCAGTTTGGCTTTACCCCAATCCAAAAGCTTCTGGAAAAAAGGTGTGAAAATAGCAACAAAACTGAGACGAAAACAATGATGGAAATGTGACAAAAAAGTGAGAAAACATTGACAAAAAAATGGATGAAAAAGTGGCATAAATGAGACGAAAAAATGACAAAAATGAGACAAAAAATTTGATAAAATTTGACCAAAAAAAACACAAAAATATGACAAAATGTGACAAAAATTGACGAAAAAAATTGACGAAAAAAATGACAAAAAAAATTAAAAAATGTCACAAAAAATGACTAAAATATGATCAAATTTGACACAAAAAAAGACAAAAAAACGTGATCAAAAATTACCAAAAAATGACAAAAAAGTTACAAAGATGAGTTGAATACCCAACAAAAGGAATGATGGAAAAATGACAGAAATTTGACCAAAAAAAATACAAAATGTGACAAAATATTAAAAAAATGTGATAAAATTTTGACCCAAAAAATTAAAAAATGTGACAAAATGTGACAAAAATGTGATACAAAATTGACCAAAAAATTAAGCCATTGACGTAAAGCATCACTTTCCTCATATGCCAGTGTTGTACATCACACACACTGGGAAATGTCCATCTTAAATTAGATAAATGACTTAAAATCGCTTGAATAAGTTAGTTCGGTTTGAACTAATCTAAGATTAGATAAAAACGCTAATGACAATCGAACAAATAGAAACACCACTGGAAATCAGACAAATTTACTTTTACTGTAAGAATTATGTATTTATCACTTGAAATGATACAAAATAACCTGAATTAAGAAAAAACTTGAACAAAACGTGCTTGTTCCATTGGCAAGAATAGGTTTTATCTGCTCTAAGGCCAGACCAAATCCACTCAAACTTTAGATTTAATCTCTTAATTCAAGTAGATTTAAGTAATTTCTTCCTTTAGATCAGTGTTTTTCAACCACTGTGCCGTTTTTTTTTTTTTTTTTTTTAAACAAATGCATTATTATCCACAAATACTGTACCGTTTTCGAAAGTCTAAGCTGTCTGGTGATCG
Source organism: Gobius niger (assembly GCF_951799975.1). Taxonomy (NCBI): domain Eukaryota; kingdom Metazoa; phylum Chordata; class Actinopteri; order Gobiiformes; family Gobiidae; genus Gobius; species Gobius niger. The sequence goes on from NC_136866.1 coordinate 28,771,510, forward strand.
GCAGAGTAACCATATTATACTCTTCCATATCAGTTAATTTCTTTGAGAGAAGAGAAGTAGTGATGCATTGTGGCGAGTGAGACTATACTGTGTTTCGAGCCAAGACACTTTGATGAGACCATTTTCTGCTGCTGGTGTCGCTCGTGATTATTTCAATGAAAAAAATGTGCCTTGGCTCAACAAAGGTTGAAAAACACCGCTTTAGATGATTATTCTTTTAGGATTATGACCTATAAGGAATTGACAGTATTTTTCACATTTCTGGAGTACTTTAACAGGCATTTGATCTCTAATTTGGGTCATAATATTTCTCAAAATCATCACGAGGGCCAGAGTTTGATGATAGAGGGCCGGTTTTGGCCCCTGGGCCTGACGTTGCCTACCCCTGCTGTAGAATATATTCGTCATGAATTCAGTGATAGATTTTGATATTTAGATGAACGTGTCTCTTCCTGTTACACATGATCTTAACCGACTGATCTGGAAGCTTCATTGACTCGAGTTACAGGAATCAATCCAGGACAAGTTGAACCAGCTGTGGAGTCCAGCCCTGTAACACTTCATCACTTCATCATTTATGTGTCTGTGCTTTGTTCCTCACATAAAAACTAAAGTAAAAGCTTTCAGTTAGAATGGTGGCATTTCAAGAATACAAACAAAAAATGCTTCCACATTTCACTTCAGCCTCTTGTAAGTTTGTGGCTGTCAGAGGTTTAAATGGGAGGATCCTGTTATTGTTTGGACAAACAGCTGATTGTTCCAGGCGCTAAGAGCTGTTTATATGAATCACAGATCTTTTACAGAAGCAATTCTCTGTGGGTGAACATTGTTTTGACCCACCATAGAAATATTATCTATTCACTGCATTTGCGACACAGCGATCCGCCCATATTACATTTCACACACTGTGTCTTTAGACATTAGCTTCTTTAAATGTAATATATCCACAGTATTAGACTGAAGTTCTGACTCGGGTTCTGAAACCACAGCACAACAGGACATGTCAGTAAATGTTTCCTTCTCCAGTGATTCTGACTAAATGTGAGTGCACCATATGGCATTGTTGACAAGTGCGGATGTAAATATAAGGTTAACGACATATTTATAAGCGCAAAAAAGCTCAGAAACACCTGACATCTGGTTCACAGGTCCGTGATAATACAGCAGCTTTAATGTAGTCAATAAATCATCTGTAATTCTCTTATTTCCTCTTCTTTGTGCGCTTTTGTTCGCTGCTGCTAAGCTAGCTCTGAGCGCGGCTAGCCCCGTTAGCATCCTCGGTCCTGCTCGTTTTCCGCCTCTTTTGTGCACTTTAACCCCGTGTCACGTGCCTCTGCGGCCGGGTCCGTACCTGTCCGAGCGGGACATGGATCTGTCCGCCTCCGGTCCGTCTCCCGGGGGCTGCTTTGCAGAGGTTTCCCCGCTGTTCCCCGCGGATTCCTCCATGTCTGTGTCTGCTGCGCCGCGCGGAAACCAAACACAGCCTGCGTCATGACGTCACAGCAGGACGCACGCACGGAGGGAGTCACGTCCAGTTCAAGTGCAAAAAGACCCCAGAGGTTTTACAGAATTAAATAAAAATAGTGATTTATTTTGTGATTTTATTATTGATACGAGTGAAACATGAACATTATTAAGGATTAGAGTCAATTCATTCATGTTTTGTTTTTAAAAAAAATCGGGATAAAAACAAATAGCCCTATTTTGACAAGTACATTTCTTTGTTTTTTTGTCAGGTCCATCCTTTTTCTTGAGGTTCATCCGGGGCGCAAAAATATTTTTCCTAGGATAGTTGGTGAACAGTGGACATTCATCATCCAATCAGAGACTTATTAAGATGAGGCACCGTGACTGTCCTTAACCTCTTACCCCCCGCCTGAACCAAATGCCTTCTGTCCTCTTTGGCCATTATATAGGTCTGTGTAACACCTCATTTGAAAGCTAAGACCCACAAAACTGATCTTTTTCCTCGCGTTGTTGCTGTGTTGGGTCACCTTTTTTATATATATATATATTTTTAGTTTAGAGTTTAGAGTTTTTGTAATTTTTTTTGTTGAGATTTTGTCACATTTTTGTCACATTTTTGCTGAGTTTTGGTCACGTTTTTTTTTTTTTTAAAGTTTTTGTCACTTTTTTGTTGCTTTTACATCCTTGTTTTTCTTCTCATTTTTTGTCGCTGTTTTGGTGCTTTTTTCCCCAAGAAGCTTTTTGATTAGGGTAAAGCCAAACTGGAGAAAATGGGATCCGTTCAGGTGGGAGTTAAGGAACTATACCTGACTTTACTCCTAGAAATGGAATGGAAGTTTATTTTGTCCTCCTTTCCTGTATTATAAACTCAAACACTTGAATACATTTCATGAACTTTCAGGCTATTTTTCCAGCATTTTTGTGAAAGTGACCCTAAAAAGTGACACTGCAAGTTGTGAAATGTGTCTATAAACTTGCCCCTGTAAAGAATGTGGAGGATGCTACACATACTGTATATTAGGAAAGAATGAGTTTGGACCACATCTAACATTTTAATTTAGGGGCTTCCTCTTTCATTGTTTGCAATCAAAAAATCAGGGCCTTTAAGGTCTGTGGCTAAGGCAGGGTCTGGGTTAAGCTGGTTTGTTGATGTGATGTTTCACTCTCATGACCTGTCACTGGTTGATCAACCACTAAGAAAAATATATCCTCATCCGGCGCCGGGTGGCGGAGGCAGCTCTGAGCAGAGATGCCCAGACTTCCCCGAGGCGACACCAGGCCAGCTCAGAGACATAGTCCCTCCAGAAAGGCCTCCTCCCAATAGGACATGCCTGGAACACCTCCTGAGGAAGATGACAGGGAGGTATCCAGAACAGATGCCTGAAGGAGCAGCGACTCTACTCCAATGACCGTCCGCCTCCCTGCCGACGCTGCACACGACCCTGAGATACTGGAGGGGAAGCACCTTTTAGATCCAATAGCTCTGTACCAGACTCATGAACATAACCTGAGCTTTTTTATTATTCATTTATTTTAATCATCTTTATTCTTTCTATTCTTTCTTCTTTATAGCCTTATAGTGTTCACGTTTTTATAGCTTTTTTTTTAAATCTAAAATCTGTATGTTTTTTGTGAAAACGAGTGTCACAAGAAAAAATCCTAGTTTGTGAACCTGTTTTTCAAATAAATAAAAACGATCCTGATTCTGATTCTGATTTTTCCCAGGGAGACCCGCGGCCAACATCCACTAATAACCCAAACATAAAACAATTGTACCAGCGGCGGTTTTAGCCTCAGCACTTTTCTCTCATCTTAAATATCCCGGATGCGTTTGCGCCATAATTAACACAACGAGCGGCTGATTAAAAATCCGGGCAGTTTAACAACAATCTGACGCGTAATGAGAAACGAATGAGTCCCGGTGGTTCGGCTGATCAGCGGCAGATGACGTTTCACGGTTGAACGGGCCCAAGCTGCGTTCACGGAGCAGCGGTGCGTTCAGGCTCCGCGGCCGAACATCCTCCGCTAATAAAGCGCATCAGACACAATACTTTGATTTACGGAGACGCTCAGAGGACAAAGCTGCGTCGTAAAGGAGATTAGTTCGGGAAGCGTCCGCCATTTTAGGGGGAGTAAAGATTCTCCATCGGATAAAAGCAGCCTGGTATGAAACTGAAATATAAGCACAACAATTTAGGCCCCCCAAAAAAAAGAAATGCACATGGCAAATTTTCAAGAAGCTTTTAGATTTGGGAGAAACTGTGCTCGGTTCAGGTGGGGGTTAAGGGGTTAATGAAAGGATTTTGTCGCCCTTTAGATCCGTTTTCACAAATCCTCAGAAGTGGAGGAAGTACTCAGTATTCTTACTGAAGTAAAAGTACAGATACAGGACCAAAAATGTACTTCAGAATCAGATTTTTTTTCCTCGGTACAATCGTGCAACACAAAACATGTAACACAGGATTTAAGAATATAAACTGTAACTTTAAACTATAAGACTAAGAAGGGCATGCATAAAGAATATTAACCTCTTACCACCCGCCTGAACCAAATGCATTCTGTCCTCTTTGGCCATTATATAGGCCTGTGTAACACCTCATTCGACATTTATTTGTATTTTTTTCTTCAATTTTGGTCACATTTTTGTTGAAGTTTTGTCACTTTTTTGTTGATTTTTTGTCACTTTTTTGTTGATTTTTTGTCATTTTTTTGTTGATTTTTTGTCACTTTTTTGTTGATTTTTTGTCACATTTTTGTTGATTTTTTGTCATTTTTTTGTTGATTTTTTGTCACTTTTTTGTTGATTTTTTGTCACTTTTTTGTTGATTTTTTGTCACTTTTTTGTTGATTTTTTGTCATTTTTTTGTTGATTTTTTGTCACTTTTTTGTTGAATTTTTGTCACTTTTTTGTTGAATTCTGTCACTTTTTTGCTGAATTTTTGTCACTTTTTTGTTGAATTCTGTCACTTTTTTGTTGCGTTTACATCCTTGTTTTCTTCTCATTTTTTGTGGCTGTTTTTGTCCTTTTTTCCCCAAGAAGCTTTTTGATTCGGGTAAAGCCAAACTGGAGAAAATGGAATCCCTTCAGGCGGGAGTTAAGAGGTTAAAATAAATACAAAAAATACAAGTATCATGTGTTTTTTTGGGTTTCGTACCAGAAACTGTCCAGAAACCCCGAAACAATTGATTCTGGGTAATTAAAGGCCACCGTGAGGGAAAGGCTCTAAAGTATTCATCATAAACCTGAGCAAAGTAAAAGTACCTACAGGATTTGTACTTTTTACTTAGTTACTTTCCATCACTGCAAAATCCTGCACGTCCCAAACCCGAACAAACCAACAGCAGAAACTTACCATGTTTGCCCGTTGGTTTCTTCCTCCTGTGAAGATCACGCGCGTCCTGAAAACCCGCGCATTGGGCACATTTTACGCACATTACGCACAGGACGTCGCCGCAGTCTCTCCCCCCTCCCTCCCCCCTCCCTTCTCCTCACGGGGCTCCGCTGCCGCTCCGCTGTCCCAGTCCGCCGCAGACCTCCTCCTGTCCGGGCCACAGCTCCGCAGACCCCTCCGCCCCAGCTACACCGAGAACAGAGCGCCTTCCCCCGGCCGGACCTCCGCAGACGAGCCGCTGATGGAGATGGAGATGGAGACTTTCCACATACCCCGCCTTTTTTAAGTTGACTGTCGGATTTTTGTGAAGAGAATTTATTTAATACTTTCGCAGGAGAAGAAATAATTCAAAAAAGCGCTGGACTAAATGGATACCACGAGCACGAACGGAACCGAGAAGTCGCACCTGATCCACGAGCAGGCTGCGAAGATGTACTCCTTAAAACTGCAAAGGTCAGCTCATGTTTACTCACACCATTAGTCTTTTTCTTTTAATCCATTTTTAGCAGATTTTAGTAACTAATAAAAAAAATGCCGCAGTGGGAAACCCGCAGGTCAAGTTTTCTCTGCGCAGAACTGATCCAGGAAAAGGATTTGAAACGCGCTTTTCGATCCATTTGATTTACGCAGTGGCGGGAACGCGGGGAAACACAGGCAGAATGTGTTTGTTCAAAGTTAAATCAGTAAATGAAATGCTTCAGTTTATAGGAGGGTTATAACGTTTGGCTAATAAAACTGAAAATTAAAAAAAAACAGAAATCACCGTTGGGATTTAGAACAAATGCGCTGATTTTCTTTGTTTGTTCAGTTACTTGAGCTGCAGTAGTTTTGATCTAATGCAGTGAATGAGGAAATAAATAAATACTCACTATTTCATCGACAACAGATGATCAGGGGCGTCTTTTATGGAGTCAAAAACAAAACGAAAATGTCTTTATCATGCTTTATTCTTATTTTGGATAGCCCCTTGAGATGTGCCATCTCATTTTCGAGGGGATCCTTTCAATCACTGATTGAAAATGATAAGATCCACACATGCACAAGGCATGACAGTGCACGACAACACCTGACAACATACGACAACACAACACATGTAAAAAGAAAGATAATACAAAACAAGACCAAACTCAACAAGACAACAAGTATGCTCCCCATAAGACCCACCACCTCCCCAAATTATGCATTACATGGTTTACATGAATTACATTGATTACATTGACAACATTTTTCAAAATTGAAAAATAGATAAAGATAAAAAATAGATACAAATAAATAAAAATAAAAATAAATAAAAACAGTAAGAAAGCATTCTAATTGTAATTCTAATGGGCCTATAATTTACATCATTACAATCAGAGAAGTGAAGAGAAATCCTCTAGTAACAGGTACATGGTGTTTTTAAATATAAAAATAGTGCCTACTGGAGAAACGCGTTTTTTGTACATTTATCCTTCTAGAGATCATGTGAAAACACATTATGGCATTAAAAATAAGATATGACAAAAAAAAAGATGAATGTTCTATGGAGGCGTCTCGATGCAACGCTGCTTGGTGTGAATTTGTTTTTTTTCTTTTCATAAACACACATCTCTTAACTCCCGCCTGAACCGAGAGCATTTTCTCCAGTTTAGCTTTACCCAAATCCTGTAGGCCAGTGTAACACCTCATTTGAAAGCTAAGATCTACACGTCATCAGATTTTTTTCCATCTTTTTTTTGGGGGGGAGGGGGCATTCAACTCATTTTGTAACTTTCTTGTCATTTTTTTAAAATCAATTTTTTGTCTTTTTTTTGGGTCTTTTTTTGTCATTTTTTGTTTTTTGTCATTTTTTGTCTTTTTTAATCAATTTTTAATCAATTTTTTGTCACATCTTTGTCACATTTTTTGTCTTTTTTTATTCCATTTTTTGTCACATTTTTTGTCTTTTTTAATCAATTTTTAATCAATTTTTTGTCACATCTTTGTCACATTTTTTGTCTTTTTTTATTCCATTTTTTGTCACATTTTTTGTCTTTTTTAATCAATTTTTAATCAATTTTTTGTCACATTTTTGTCACATTTGTTGTCTTTTTTAATCTATTTTTTGTCATTTTTTTGTCTTTTTTATTCCATTTTTTGTCACATTTTTTGTCTTTTTTTAATCTATTTTTTGTCATTTTTTTGTCACATTTTTGTCAAAGTTTTCTCACTTTTTCGTCACATCTTCATCACTGTTTTCATCTCAGTTCTGTCGCTATTTTCCCACCTTTTTTCCAGAAGCTTTTGGATTGGGGTAAAGCCAAACTGGAGAAAATGTGCTCCGTTCAGGTGGGAGTTAAGGGGTTAAAGTAATGGATCATCACTGGATTAGTGTTAAAGACGCACGAGGTAAACGAGGTCCATAATTGCGATTTTTTTTCTGACTATTGTGATTAGATTCTCAAATGATCTGTAAAAATGCAGATTGAGTTTTGCGCATTTTAAACACGTTCTGAAGCATCAACGAAGCTTTTAACAACGCTCTCGCAGCTCGTGGTGACAGGATTAATCCATGTCATTGTTCACGACATAAAAAGTGTGATTTCGTTTGAGCTGCGATAATGCCGTCTGTGTTTTAAGATCATTTACCAGGCAAAAAAGACAGGAAATGTGCAATATCACGATAACTATATTGATTGAACGATATATGGTCCGTTCAAATTCAACACAAATCGCAAGAAACTCAAAATCTGATTCTCCGTCAGACATAAACTTAAGTGATGTTGTTATTATGGCTATTTTGCGATATATTGTGCTGCCCTAATGTTAAAGCAGAACTAAGTAACGTGTTCACCTTAATAAATCCTTCCCGTAGTCCAGGGGAAGGCAACGTCAAGGCCGTGGGAGCCCAGGGTGCTGAGGGCGCTGCAGCACCCTCTGGTGGATAGTTTGTGAACTGCAGGCAATATTAACCCCTTAACTCCCACCTGAACCGAGCACATTTTCTCCAGTTTGGCTTTACCCCAATCCAAAAGCTTCTGGAAAAAAGCTGTGAAAATAGCAACAAAACTGAGACGAAAACAAGGATTAAAATGTGACGAAAGTGAGAAAACATTGACGAAAAAGTGACAAAAAAGTGAGAAAAATTTGACGAAAAATTGAGAAAAAATGGACGAAAAAGTGACATAAATGAGACGACTGCCCAACACAAAAAGTGATGAAAAAAAATCTGATGTGAGTAAAAAGATCAATTTAGTTTTGTAGGTATTATGCACCGAAAAAGTATTTTGGGGGTAAATTTTGTCCCTCAGCACCCCCTGACTAAAATATCTTCCCACGGCTCTGGGCAACGTCAGGCCCGGGGGCCAAATCCAGCCCTCCAGCACAGAACCTGTGGCCCCCAAGATGATTATGTGAAATATTACAATGCAAATAAGAGATCAAATACCTGTTAGTACGAGAAATAGTGTCAGTGTTTTAAACATGTCCTGTCAGAACATCCTGCTTGGTCATACTGTATATAATGTTAAACAGTGATTCTCAACTGGTGGGTCGAGGCCCAAAAGTGGGTCATGGAGCCATTTTCAGTGGGTCTCGAGGGAACTTGTGTTCTCTGTCTGTTAAAGGAATAGGCCACCGTTTTTACATACTAAAATATGTTCTTAGCTCGCTTTAGCCGAGTTAATATATCCCCGTCTGGTCTTTGTCCGTGCGCTCTGCCAGGCAAACGGAGCACATACGCAGCCTCTCCCACGTGTCACATAGCTCCAAAAAAGCTCACGATAGAAGCTACCAAGCTCTTCCACGTGTTCCCTATTTAAATAAAGTTACGTGAAGTGTTTTCATGCGAAGTATATTTACACAGAAATGTAACATGTCGATTTTATAAGCAAATAAAAAGGGGGACTATATTGTGAGGCGTAATGATACGAGGAGCACAGCGTCCGCGTAGTAACTCCTAAAGACTTCCCCCCGCTCACTTCCGTCAATAACCTTTAGGAGTTACTGCGCGGACATGTGGGAGAGGCTGCGTATGTGCTCCGTTTGCGTGACAGAGCGCACGGACAAAGACCAGACGGGGATATATTAACACGTCTAAAGTGAGGTAAGAACATATTTTAGTATGTAAAAACGGTGGCCTATTCCTTTAAAATGAATGTTATTGGGTTGTTTTGATCTTAATTTCAGTCTTACTGGGACTTCTACTGCTTGTTCAACAAAAACGTGTGTGGAAAATATAATATTTTTTACGATATATGACAATATTTTGTTTTATTTGGGTCCTCGGTAATAATAATAATAATAATGATGCATTGGTTTTATATAGCGCTTTTCTGGACACTCAAAGACGCTTTACATTGCATTATTCATTCACGCCATGCTTGGTGGTGGTAAGCTACTATTGTAGCCACAGCTGCCCTGGGGTAGACTGACGGAAGCGAGGCAACCAGTCTGCGCCATCGGCCCCTCCGACCACCACCAACCACTCACTCACTCACTACATTCGCTAGGCTTCCTGGTGTTACTAAACGGTCTCCCATCCAAGTACTGACCAGGCCCTTCCCTGCTGAGCTTCCAAGGTCTGACGGGATTGGGCATCACAAAGGCGGTATGACCACAATGACACATAATGGTTGGTCCCAGAGCCCTTGGGAACCACTGATGTGAAACATTGGCATTTGCAGAAAATAGTTCTTTACTTTAGGCTTTTATGTAGAGGTTCGGCCGTTGGGTGTTTTGGCGATGATGAAAATCGGCTTCCACGACACAAACTTGCCTCCCCTGCCGTCGTCCCTCTGGGGGTAATACAAGTGTGTCTTTCATCTCCCCCTGGTGTCTCTGGCCAGAAAACCATAATTGCAACTTGACTGCCACCGGGTCAGAGTCACCAATACACACTAATGGAATCATGAAGAAGAAGCTAACAGGCTAACGGGCAAAGCTAACTGCGGGCTAGCGCCACTTAACCCCTTAACTCCTTAACTCCCGCCTGAACCGAGCACATTTTCTCCAGTTTGGTTTTACCCCAAAAGCTTCTGGAAAAAGCTGTGAAAATATCAACAAAACTGAGACGAAAACAATGATGGAAATGACACAATTTTGACAAAAAAAATGACAAATGTGACAAAAATGTCACAATTATTTTTTTTTAAATTGATTAAAAAAATGACAAAAATTGATGAAAAAGTGCCTAAAATGTCACAAAAATGTTACAAAAAAATGGAAGAAAAAAATGACAAAAATGTGATAAAAATTTGACAAAAAATGACAAAAAAATGACCAAAAAAATGACAAAAAAAATGACCAAAAAAATGACAAAAAAGTGACAAAAATGTGAGTAAAAAAAAAATGGACAAAAAAATGACGAAAATTGATGAAAAAGTGACAAAACATTTACAAAAACTGACAAAAAAATTGACGGAAAAATGACCAAAAAAATGACAAAAATGAGTTGAATACCCACAAAAAAAATGATGGAAAAAAAATCTGCTGAGGTGAGGAAAAAGATCCATTTAAATGAGTTTTGTAGATCTTAGCTTTCAAATGAGGCGTTACACTGGCCTACAGGATTTGGGTAAAGCTGAACTGGAGAAAATGCTAAGAGGTTAAACAGTATTTACTGAAAAAGCTGATCTCCATTGTGTAACTGGATGAACAATATCCCTCTGTCCCTTTGTCTTTCCTGTCAGTGTAGGATTTACTCTCCAAGACAATTAAAGAGTAAAAAACACAACATGTACGACACCTGCAGTTACGCTTACAGCCTCTAGGGGCACGAGTTACTTAGTCCTGCTTTAATCTGAGGTCAATCCAAGTCCCCCCCGGTACCAGTTGGACCAGTTCCACACACAGATCGTACGCATATGTTCAGAAACCAGGTCTTAGCTTTCAAATGAGCCGCCAGATCCCGAGGAAATCTTAGTAAATGATGGGTTTGTAGAAAGGCTGACTGTAATCGTGTGGGCTCAAAGCGACACTGTGTTTATCTGTGGCCGTCCTCCGGGTTGTTTTTAAGCGAGAGGCTAATTGGTTCCTCGCTCGGCCGCCCCGGGGACAGATCCTGACAAATGTCCCGCGGCGGCGCTTCATTGAACTAAAGCTGAAAACCTGAGGTCGTTAGACGGGGCAGCACTTACTCTGTAAATCTGAGCTGATTACACTGACCACGAGGGGGGGGGGGGGGTCTTTGTAGAAACTTAACCCCTTAACTCCCACCTGAACCGAGCACATTTTCTCCAATCTGGCTTTACCCCAATCCAAAAGCTTCTGGAAAAAAGGTGTGAAAATAGCGACAGAACTGAGACGGAAAGGAAAATGTGACAAAAAAATGACAAATGTCCCAAAAAATGTAAAAAAATGTGACAAAAAAATGACAAATGTCCCAAAAAATGTAAAAAAATGTGACGAAAAAATGACAAAAATGTCACAAAAATGACAAAAATGTGATAAAAATTTGACAAAAAATGACAAAAAAATGTGACGAAAAAATGTGACAAAAAAATGACAAAAAATGACAAAAAATGTGACGAAAAAATGACAAAAAATGACAAAAAATGTGACGAAAAAATGATAAAGTGCCAAAAATGTCACAAAAATGTCACAAAAAATTGACAAAAAATGTGATAAAAATTTGACAAAAAATGACAAAAAAAAAGACACAAAAATGACAAAAATGTGACAAAACATTTACAAAAAATTACCAAAAAGTGACAAAAAATTGACGGAAAAAGACAAAAAAAAAGACAAAAATGTGACAAAAATGAGTTAAATACCCCAGAAAAATGATGGAAAAAAATCTGTTGACGTGAGGAAAAAGGTCCATTTAGATGAGTTTTGTAGATCTTAGCTTTCAAATGAGGCGTTACACTGGCCTTCAGGATTTGGGTAAAGCTGAACTGGAGAAAATGCTCTCGCTTCAGGCGGGAGTGAAGAGGTTAAAGAAACAACACATTTCTCATTTAGGGCGCTGATACTAAAGTTATAAGCTCGATAAATGACCCGATGCTCCTCCAAGTTGTGAAAACCACTTTTTCCAGTAACGAGGAAGTGAAGAGAAACTATTTTCATTTTCAACATTTGTTTTCTGACATTTTCTGAACTGGATGAATCAGATCGGATGCGTTTACATTCTCTTCAGAAATCAGAGAATCTAAAACTTCGGGTTCTAGAAAGGTCTGAACGCGGCCGAGGGCGGGGCCGTGATCAGTGGAGCTCCGCCCCTGCACAGGAAATGACATCACCTCCCCGGACGACACTTAAACGAATCCAAACTAACCCGAAACCTGGCGCTATTTTTGACGTGGTTTTTATGCTTTTTCACCACTTTCTTGTCGCTATTTTGACACTTTTTTCAAGACGCCCGTAGATTTGGGTAAAGCCATGCTGGAGTTTTAACTACTCGACCGTTGGAAACACTCTGTACTTTCTGTAAAAACAAATGAAAGATTTATTTTCAATTTTGATGATATCTTTTAAAGGACCTACATCAGGCAAAATCGACTTTTTGGAGCTTTTAACCCTGTTGTTATTTCCTTCTCAAAAACACCCCAGAGTGTTTTTGGCTTCATTCACATAGTTCTAAACAATCCTCCTGAATCCTCCTGAATCCTCCTGAATCCTGCTCTGAGCAGCTGCTCCGCCTCTGCTGGAAAACCACTGAGTTATGACTCTGACGTCAGAGCAGAACGGAAGAGCTCGACGTCTGTGATGTAACACCTTACGGCCTGATTTTAATTTATAAAGCAGCTCTTTCATTATTTCTATCGTAAGACAAAAATAAATAAATCTATATAGTTGTGAAGAAGGAGCTCTTTACAACCTACTCTGGACACGCTTGTTCTTTCTTCTTACCTAACGATAATGTCACGGAGAAAAAGAAGCATGTTTGGCTACGACGACTTTGTTCAACCTTCCTAAAGAAGAGGCCACTCGTCAGAAGTTGTTTTTTCTCTCCGTGATTCGGCGACTTTCACCAAAATAGTGTTTTTCTGTGACTGTCTCTGATGGAAGTTTGTGAAGCTTCACCAGAATCAAAGTGGATTAAGTGGTTAAGTTTAGAATTAAGGTTAAGGTTAGGGGTTTAGGGTTCAGGATTAGGGTCTGGGTAATACAATATGTCTATGCATGTCCTCACTATGATAGGAGCACAAGAGTGTGCGTATGTGTGTGTGTGTGTGTGTGTGTGTGTGTGTGTGTGTGTGTGTGTGTGTGTGTGTGTGTGTGTGTGTGTGTGTGTGTGTGTGTGTGTGTATCTGTGTGTGTGAATCATTTCAGCGATGGCGGGTGGAGCGACGTGTTTAGGGTTAAGTTGGATTTACGGCGCTAAAGGAGCGGCCGCGCTGACAGTTATGGACCAATGATCGTTTTCATAAAGCCACGAATCACCCGAGACGACCAGTGTGAGACGACCAGTGTGGGACGACCAGTGTGGGACGACCAGTGTGGGCAGGGAAGACGCTGACGCTTCTCAACGTGTTTAAAATGAGGCAAAGTCGTAGCAGCTACAGCAGGATTTAACAAACACCTGATTCCACCGCTCAGAATAAATGAGCACTTTTTACTCTGTAGATTTTATGCTATCATGGTTAGCATTAGCCCTTCATCAACAATGTAGGAAGGATTAGCCTGACAAGATGGAAACCGTTCACAAATGTAACAAATTCAGTCATAAATGCAAGGCAAGGCAAGGCAAGTTTATTTGTAGAGCACAATTCATACACGAGGCAATTCAAAGTGCTTCACAGTTGCATGTGTGTGTGTGCATTGTGCTGTTTTTTTTCCCCCATCCGATTTTATATTTTACTGCTTTTTGTTTGTTTTTATTCCTTGAAAAAAAGATTGTGATGCTTGTTGCAGCGTTCCGAAAGGTTGCCGGTTCGATTTCAATCATTTTGTAGAGATCCCAAGTCCGTGAGGGTGGATCCAAATGTCATAATAATGATATGAATCTTGTCAGGTCAATAATGTAATAATAATTATTATGTTTGCAGTTCGCCTTCACTTCTCGGTCATAACAAGACCCTGTGATTGAAAGACTCTGTACATTATTAATAAAACATTTGACATTAAACGACCTTGTACACGATGAGAAAGAAGAGTTATAGACGTGACGATCGACGCTCGTTCAGAACCGACGGAACAGTCGATTCATCAGCAAACATGGCGGCGTGTCAAGTTCTCTGGAGCCGCTGCTCACAGTGATGATTTTAAAAAAGAGTCTGAGAGGGAAGACATGACATCTAAACCAGGGGTAGGCAACGTCAGGCCCGAGGGCCAAATCCGGCCCTCCAGCACAGAACCTCTGGCCCTCAAGATGATTTTGAGAAACATTATTACACAAATCAGAGAGTACTTTTAACATTATTAGAGTTAAATGGGAGAAACAAAGGTAGAAATACTGTCAATGCACCCAGTCATATATTATGTACAACACTGGCAATAGAAAGAAGTGCATCATTTTAAAGAGGGAGAGAGTATTCTGCTTTTTTCAATCACATAGCACCAGTCTATAGCTCACTACAATGATGACAAACCTTCTGTTGGTCTGTAAATGCAGTAAATTAGAATAACTGCCTTGTATAAAATGTCTCTCTCAAAATGGCTGTAGTGAATGTCTTGAAATAGGCCTCTGTCTCTTTAAGAACCTCTGAGCCTTTAGACACGCCCCCTCCACACGCTGTCTGTGGCATCAGTGGGGAGGGGGTTCTGCTGAGGAGCAGTGGTTGGTTACTCGGCTGGTGATGAAAGCTCGGAGGCGTCTCCAGGAGGTGGGGGCGTTCCTAGGAGGACTCAGGCAAACCTATCCCTAAAATGGCCGCCATCAGAGTTTTTACAGATTACTCAGAAATACGTGAATGTCCCAAGGCAACACTTCAGGCATGTTTTTAATGAGGGAATTACATAATAACATGATGTGAAGCTTGAAAAAGTCCATTTTGCATAATACCCCCCCTTTAAGGGAGAAATGACATAATTTGAGTTTGAGTGGATTTGGTCTGGTTTTAGATGAGATAAAACCTCTAGTCGTTGTTATTCTCTTAATTCAAATAATTTTGTGTCAAATCAAGTGAAAAACAATTATTTGTCTGATTTCAAGTTGGGTTTTATTCCTGTTCCATTGGCGCTATAGCTTTTGGGCCAGATCTTGTGACTGGCTCAGTCCGTGCACAACTCTAAACGCAACGTGGTGCACGCGCGATCTTGCATTTTGCGCTAAAGGCTGCGGCACAAGGGAGAGGGCGTTATTTAAGAAAAAGAGGCGACTGAGGCTGGTTCATTACAAGCAGCACTTGGAGCCGCTGTTCTGTGGAAACCTTCACATTATGTTCCTCTTTACATCGCGCTGCTTTGTCTTCTTCTCCTCGACGTCAGTTTGAAAACAAAAGCGAAATTGCCTTGAAAAGTCTGTTTGAGCGTCGGTTACGCACGGGTTTACTTTGATACAGTAGATCAACACATACACCACTAACACCAAAACAACAACAGTTTCCATAAATAAACCACACGTGCCTCAAGTGCCACAACACCAGGTCTGATCTGAGTTTTAAGGAGACGTTTCCATCGTGTGTCAGTCTTTACCTCCTGATGATGCTCCTCGTGGAGCCACAGCTCAGTCCAAAAGAAAGAAGCGCATTTTACAGGGCGCAGAGCAACTTTTTTTTTCCCCAATTCAGCCGCTCCAAGAATCCAAGAATACGCTACAGTTTTCTTGTAACTGCTGCATAACTCTGCAACTCCTCCAATATGACAGTTTCTGATCAATTAAATCCTGTACATTTCGTAACTTTGCTCATTCGAACGGTGTCCAGCGCGAGGCCTCTCTGTCCCGCCCGCTCACCTTGGATCTGCAGTGAGCGGCTGCAGCAGCGGAGGGACAGTTTTATTTCTTTAATCTTTATTAAACATTGCGCTGCATCAGCATGTTACGCGTGTACAAGAGAACCCCTCCCTGTAAACCACCGCCTTCCGCAGGTCTGGGGAAAGCATGGGGAGGGGGCGGCACCACAACATCGCAATGTGAGTCTGTCCCCCCCCCGTCCTGCCCACTTTTTGCGCCAGGTCTGACACTGAAGATTGTAAGGAGCTCCACCCGTCTGCGCAGTCGTCTGCTCTACAGCCTGCGCTATGAACCACAAGATCTGGCCCATAGTATCTAGAATTAGTTCAAACCGACTCAAATTCAACATAGAAGAACTTTCATTTTAGCAATTTTAAGTCATTTATCTCATGATGGTCATGTTTCCAGTGTTGTGCTTTACTTTGTGCTAATAATCAGCAGCTTCGGCCCTCGGTCTATTTACAATCAAGAAAATCGGCCTCCGCCAAGAACACTTGCCGACCCCTGATCTCAACTCTACTCTTTCTTTTCTCAATTTCCAGCTGTAGTTTTGAGGGCGTGGTCAGTCCTGGTCCAGTGACTTGGAGGTGGACAGTTACGAGGTGGTGCCTGAGCTTTAGCTCTTCTGCTGTTGTGAAACGGCTGAGATCCACTGTTTTCAAACATAAGTGGCTTGTCCTTTTCTATTTGTAAAGCTGAGAAAGAAAGAAAGGCCTCAGAGCAGAGAGAGGAGGGGGGGGGGAGGGGGGTGACGATGGGGGGGTGGAGGGGGGGGGGTGACGAGGGGGGGTGAGGGGTCTGTGGACGTTGTAGATTTCACGGTCGGTTGGAGGCGCGTGTCTGTTTGTGAGAGCGGTGCTTTCAGGGACAATGGAAATAAATGGAGACCCGGCTGTTCACTGTATAAAAGGCCATTTGTGCTTCACAGCCTTCACAAATACAAGAGGCCGACTGTGCAATAATGACGTGCAATAATCTCTGTACACTGCAAAAAGTAGCCTACTAAAAACAAGGACAATAATCTTAAAATAAGACATTTCGTCTTGTTTTAAGGAAAACATTCTGCCAATGGTGTCAGCATTTTTTTCTTGCTAAGATTTCTTATTTCTAGAATATTTTTCTTATCATAAAACAAGAAAGAAACACTAAATTTAAGCAAAGAAATAGCTAGAATTAAGCAAAATGTCCTTTAAGTTAAGGAAAACATTCTTATTTAGTGACAAATTGTGGGATATTTTACTTAAATGTTGCTTGATTTAAGTAAAATGTTCTAAATTACTCACATTTTTGAGCAAAATGTTCTTAATAAATACTAATATTTAAGGAAAGTATTGCCCGGAGACCCGTCTCCATGATGTGGAGCCAGGCTGATGGTCAGAATCACCTGCTGGAGGATTCACCTATTGTACATGTTTTTAGTGGTAGGGGAAACGTACACAGACACGGGGAGAACATGCTCCACACTTCTTAAAATAAGAAAAAATATTCTTTGTCTAAAGTTTTTCTTTCTTTTACAAGAAAAACTAGAAATGTTTTTCTAGGACTCAGGCAAATTGAGAAATGTTTTTCTCAATCGCAATGGCGACTGTGGAATTGCGGGAAGCGAATGCAGAAATTGCATAAACTGTTCAAATTGCATAATTTGCATAAACTGGTAAAATGCATAAAATGTCATGTTGCATAAACTGTTCACCTTATTCCGCCCCGCCCA